>NC_090610.1:3227163-3240641 GCF_004359215.1 Bremia lactucae | reverse complement strand
AAACTAAACCATTATCTGACCTCCTTAAAGGACGCATAATGGTTTATTTAAGAGAACAAGATGATGCTTTCACATCAGTGAAGCAATCTCTTGTAGAGGCATCGGTCTTGGCATTGCCAGACACGGATAAGCCCTTTAGCGTCGTCTGCGATGCAAGTAATTTTGCACTAGGCAGCGCGCTCATGCAGAAGGATGATTTCGGCGTTGTCCGTGTCATCTCTTATCCGTCCCGGCTATTAAAAGCCGCGGAACTGAATCACCCTGTGGATGACAACGAGCTGCTTCTAATAAAGTATGCCCTTGTCAAGTTTCGTGTGCACCTACTGGGCACCGAACCATTTGTGGTTTATACAGATCACGCATCACTGCGGATCGCAACAAACTCACCGCACCTCTCGCCTAGAATGGCAAGATGGCTCACAATCTTCTCAGAATTTAATTTCAAAGTTAAATATAAACCGGGTAAGTCGAATGTCTTGGCTGACGCTTTATCGCGCAGCTTAAGCACAATTTCAGCCGTCAACGTTGGCAGCCACGAAGGCATACCACATGACGAGCTCATTGCCCTCTGAGATAAAAAGAGAGCTACAGTCAGGACGACCACTGTCGCTTGCTGTTGAATCACTTCGATGGACGAAAAGTAATCCTTCCGTCGCACCTGAACGCTAAGCTAAATCGCTTATGCTACAGCGATGGCCTGTAATGGCATCAGCTTTCACCTTGTGACCCCTTGAGATCTATGTGCCTCATGACTCAGATATCACGCTAATAATTCTTCACGAGCTCCATGATGCACCATCTAATGGGCATATTGGCCGTGAAAAGCAACTTTACGAGTGTCAGAGTAATTTTGGTGGCCACACGTTACTCTATTGCGCTCAGCCTGTCCTCGCCCCTACTATGCACGAATAAATCGTCAAAGTTATTGGGCGCGTAGGCACGGTGCTGACGCATCACGTGAGCCACCACTCGGTTGAATGTCGCTGGTGCGTTTCGTAAACCTTGGGGAATCACAAGCCACTCCCAATGCATACCGCTTGGGGTGCTTACAGCCGTGTTGGCTACATCGGACTCTTTCATGAGTACCTGATAGTAGCCATTATTTCAATCCAACGCGGAAAAGATAGTTGACTTTCCCATATAGTTCAACAAGACATCTTTCCGCGGGATTGGCGTTTGCGCCGGTATGGTCGCCGTGATCAGCTTTTGTAAGCATGAACCACGCGACATCCACCTGTGGCTTTACGCACACGAAAGGTCGGCTGCAGGGAGGCGTTTTGTTCTCACACACATGTCCTCCCGCCTTGGCTCGCTTGTCAAAGAACTCATCGATATAATCGAATTGTTCTTTTGGCAACAGTCATTGGCTGGTCACACAATACTTGGTGCCAGGTTCGTGATCTATCTCGTGCCCGATGCCCTTATCTGCATGTAGGCGACTCTCCACTTCTTCTGGGAACACATCGCGATGTTTCCACAGAACCTCAAATAATGATCTGTCCTTCAAGCATCTCAGCATTGAGCAACAATCGTTTCATTTTGTCCGATTCTAGGACGCTCTTGTCCATTGTGGACCACGAGCAACAGTCCAACAAGTTCTGTTCTGGAACTGGTGCGACTATTTTGTGGATCTTTCCTTCCTTGAAGTGGGCAAGGAACAGATCCCACGACATCTCCGGGAGATTTACTATCTCATCGGTAGATTTAAAGACTTGCCGGAGCACCTCAACTGAGGATGTCTCTGCAATTTCGTCTTTGACGGTCTCGAACACCTCGTTAGAAGGTCCGTCTTCTTTATTAGGGACTGATCCAAAGGTCACTCGGTTATACGTGCCTTTGGTCGTCCTAATCTGTCAAGTACTCATTCTTCGAGTTACCACGACCATTTTCTGGGAAGCGGGTGCCATTGCACTCCTGGCTAATGCACCCCTTCCAACCGCACCAGGCTCTTGGCACTGTGCCGGTTTATGCGACGCATGACTTCCTGTCAGCTCGCTGTCTACTGCCACCGGCTCCCGGCTATGATGCACTTTTGCAATTTGACGTACAAATGTGCGTCCTTCAAAGTCTGCAACACAGCGTTCAAAAAACGCTTGTGTCCTATATCGATGGGTGGCCAACTACATTGGCTCTTCTGAACAGTGTCAGCGCATTAAGCCTGCACCGTCTACCAGTGCGCCACTGAAGCCGCTACCGATTCCGACGGATTATTGCAAGTCAGTAAGTCTTGAATTCATGTTTGGCATGCCGCCCGTTCATAAGGGTCAGACGGGGCTCATCGTCTTTTGTAGACAGACTGAGCAAAATGGGGCGTGTAGCACCATGTAAAACATCGGTCACAGGCAAGGAGGCAGCTTTCCTCTCTTGTTCCTAAATCATGTTACCGACTACACGGGATGCCCAAGTACATAGTATTGGACCAGTATCCATGTTTTTCGTTTGGTTTTGGGGGACATGTGCTCGAGCTTCTAGATAGCGAGCTCCACATGTTGACCGCAGATCATCCCTAGACCGATAGCCAAACCGAACGTGCCAATCGGGTCGTGGCGGATGTCTTGCGCACTATAGCAATTCCCAAAGAGTGGAGCAAGCGATTGCTCTTTGTGGAGTTCGCTAGAAATAACAGTGTCCACGCTAGTACGGGTGATACACCGTTTTATATTAACGGACTGCGCCATCTTCGGACGCCAGTCTCGTTTGTGCGCCGCCCGAGTGTTAGTGTGGGATGGGCCCTCACTACGCTCGGTGCGAAGAGGGACTTAGTTTCGTCAACATGACGATGACCAATGAGGGTATCATCTGAAAGACTAAAACTTGCCCTAGTGACCCTGCCAGTTTAGCAGTGGTCAAATAAACTACGCGTATTGACCGACCTCTCGGCGGTATCATAGGAGAGTTTGATGCTAAAAGCGTGAGCGAGGCTCAACGCTTTGTGGATGAGCGATTAGCCACCACACGTAAAGTCCGTGACGCAATGGCAAGCGCACAGGATAAGCACTAAGAATATGCGGACCGAAATGATCGCAAAAATAATGAACGCTTTAAAGTGGGTAAAAAGTACTATTAAGTACTGCTACCCTACCTAGAAATGCAATTTCCGTACTACCTGGAGGTACTACGAAGTTGTTGCCGCGTTATATTGGGCCCTTTACGGTGGTAGAAGAGGTTGGAGACCTAAATTATTGGCTATCCCTTCCCCCGTATATGAAGACGCATCCCGTATTTTCCGTGGGTCGTCTGAAACGGTATGTAGACCCAAATGAGGTCACATACCCCCATCCTCTAAGGAGACCAATGGTGACGCCGACTGTGAGTCGAGCCTCGTTCGGGTGAAGGGGACGGAGAGGGCGAAAAACTATCAGCCGACCGACTCCTCCTACCAGAAATAGGAGTCAGAGAGCGAGGAACATCACGCGAGTAACGTGGATATCTTAGAATTATCCTCTGAAAAAGGCCCAAGCGAGTCTTCAGGCGTTCAAAACCCTGACGAGCATTCTCTCGGACATCAACGAGATCCGAGGTCAAATGCGAGACTTGACCCTCGAGATCCGCAATACGTCGTTCAGCAGCGCTTAACGCATGTGACTGAACGGACGAAGGTAAGGCAGCCACGATTATTTGGGCGAGATCGCCATTTCTATCGGGCGCCGCCTGCACTAATGGATGCGGGTGGAAATAAACGCTTTCTGGTTGGAAGGTTGCTCCAAAACAAATTCTGGTTGGAAGACCGCTCCGTGAGGCAAGGGTATCAGATCTTCGTCCAATGGGAAGGTTACCCGAAGAATTTTGACTCTTGGAAACCGATCGATACCCGACGTATTGATGTGCCCGGCTTGGTGGCTGCCTATGAAAAGGAGCACCAGCTGAGGCCTCTTCACTAGTCTCAAATGGTTTAGCAGAAGTAGCGTTGTGAGAAGAAACAGGGGGTACAGTACTACCCAGGATTTCTCTCACACGCAAGCGGGCAAAATTATTTCTCTGCAACCGCTGTTTCACCGCATCGCTATGCGGCTGTAAGCGGCGCGTAAATACCGGTTTCAGGAGCTCGAGCGATAATTACCACGTATCTACACAATGCGAGAGCCTATGGAGAGAACACATAGTTGCTGGTGCTAGAGAATCCAGCGTTGACAGCCGTGAAGATTGCTCAAGATTTTGAGTTGCTCGAGCGATACGCCGCTTCAGATGGTTTGCTTGCCCAATCGAGATAAGAGTGAAAAATGTAAGGAGGAATTTACCTTTTCGCGGTAGAGATTAGTTTTCTACTCGACGAATACGTGAACATGCACCTTACATATTTCATTATTTTTGCAACTATTATCTAGCCATGCTTGGATGGTGTTGGCCATAAAAAGCTTTTAACTCTGCGCTTTCTTGATAATAGCTTTTCTCGAAACTTTCCCTTTATGTGTGAATGGTGTAAGGACCAGTCAACTCGCTGAGCCCTTGACCACTCATTTCGATATATCTTTTAGAACTATTCATTTTCTTTTATTCAATTTTACATATGCGCCATAAAAAAAAGTAAAAAGGTTTGCGCAATAAGGAGAGACGATACTTAGTAAGAATTAGATTTATGATAGGCGATTCCTTAAGAAGCATACCAAAGTATCGTTAGTAAAACTAATTTTAATTCAGTCGTAAATTACCCTCATTCCTGACAAGTGGTAGCACTTGTTGGCCTTCCGCTTGCTTCTCTACCATCCGCCCGCTTCTTCCCCGTCCGCTCGCTTCTTCGCCGTTCGCGCTTCGTTGGACTGCACTGCGTTGGATTGCCCGGTACTGCTTTGTCTAGACGTGCCTTGGATCGTCCAAATCTGTCGTGTACTCGTTCTTCGAGTCACGACGAACTTTGTCTGGGAAGCGGGTGCCGTTGCTTTCCTGGCTACCGCATCCTTTCCAACCGCACTAGACTCTAGGCACTGTGCCGTTTATGCGACGCTTGACTTCCTGTCGGCTCGCTGTCTACTACCACAGGCTCTGTGCAGGACATTCGGACGCATGACTACTTGTCATTTGTTTTTTCGCTACCCCAGTCTTCACGAGCTGGGTAGGAATTTGTGTCACCTAACATCCAGTCGGTACACTTCCGAATACACCAGGCTTAAGGCTTTGAATAGGATTTTTGTGACGTATGACTTCCTTTTAACGCACTCTTAACTGCGTTTGTTACGACATCAGTTGCATATGCCTCTCACATTAGCACATCCTTTCCGGTGTCCTGCGTAGAGTTTGCAACTGTGCGTGTACGCCAGTCTATTCATGGTTGGTGTTCTGCCAATTATGACATGCCTAGGATGCGGTCATACGGACTCTCCATGCCAAGCACTGCAAACTTCTCTTTACAAGAGAAGTCACTGAAGCTGAATGCGAGTTCTACCTGAATTCCCTTCAGACTTAACGAGCGCGCTGTTGGCTAAACGAACGGTCGGCTCTTTTTGCTTGCCAGACTGGCTAAGCTATTCAAGCATTGCCGGTCTCTTTCTTAAAGCCGCGAGTTTTACAAAATTCTGTAATGCACCCGATTCCACTAGGGGGGTCACCACATAGTCATAGCCTTGTACTTGAGCGCTATTGACCAGCAGGGGTTACGGCATGAGATTTCGGCACCTCAGAGACTATGCTACCCATTAGTTCGACAAATTTGAACTTAGGAGTAGCTTCAGAGGCCGCGTCAGTAGGGCATCTCGCCTCTACTGTGCTCCTGCCTTTTCCGACCCTCAATTGTCGATTCAGAACTTATGCGTCTCGCACGCTACTTCTTGTCATCGCCCTTTCGAAAGGGAGTTCTCTTGCTGGGCATCTTCGTCCCAGCAGGTACCTTTGAATATCAGCGAGCCATCATTTGGCTGCGCTTGCCGCATTTGTAGCAGACAACGTCTGCATTGCCCAACACCATGGGAGTGGCATCTGACCTCTCGGCCGATGGCTTACATTAAGCGGTTGCCGAGACACAGTTGAAAAATTGCTTTTCAACTAAGGCAATTTGAATTGCCTCTTCCATCGTCGACAACACCCTTTTAAAAGGGCCTGACGCGATGGGCCATTCCGTAGTTCGCTCATAATGTGGGCTTTTTAAGGTGCTCCGGAATCGGGCCTACGGAAATGGATGCCGACAGCGAGCGCATCTCCTTCACATACTCTTGCAGAGATCGCTTCGCCTGTCGCGCTTCAAAGAAGCGCACCTAAAAACACCTCGTTGTTCGGCGGCTGATACATGACGCAATTTTTTTCCTTAAAGACTGATCATTTTTGAAAAGCCTTTCCATCTGCCATAAGCGACGAGTAAGCCCACTTATGGCCTTATCGCGCAGATGCGACATGACAAATGATACCATCCGGCTGTCGCCCTCGAGGAGCTGCACCACACCGCATTGCTCCACGGCTAACAGCCAGTAGACAATCGCCTGCGCTGCAGTTCCATCGAACTTGGGAGGTCCATCCGAATGGGCCTCGGCAATGCGGCCGGGCGGAGAGCATCTGAACAGTCCTGTTGAGAGCCTCGCTCCGAGCCTGCTCACGCCTTAGCTCATCCTGTGTATTAGAGACAGACTCGGCCGCAGCATGGCTCTGTGCCTCGGACGCGTGCGCAAGCCTTAGGAAGGCACTAAACGCTTTAAGATCAAAAGATGAACTACACTATATTTTATTATTATATAAGAAAAACTTACCCAAGCTTATTTAAAAAAGATTAGCAAGGGTAAGGTTTTTACATTTAAATTATTTAATAATATGTAGTTCCCAAGCTTTATATCTGGCGGCGACCACATTTGTTACCCATAATAAATGGGATTTAAGTAACATTTTTTTTAAATGGATAGAAGGGTATTTTACCCATAAAGTAAATGTTCCATAACAACGGTTCTCCAATCGATGTGTGCCTAATTACACCTTCCCCATCAGACTGTTCTCATTGAGTGACAACATTCGCTTCAACTCCTCTTTGAGGTTGGAACCTAAACAGCTAACTGTTCAGTTCTTATTTTTCCTTGTCTCAAGATAAACAAGCGTAACTCACAGACTCTTGGCACCTTTCTCGACGATGAGGGAATTGTGGACTTTAAAAGTCACTCTTCATCAGAGGAGTAGGAGAAAGAGCGTCCTACTCCCACGCCTTCTCCTCCAGATGAACGTCGACGGGCCCCGAATCCGTTCGCAGAACGTGGTGCTGCTGATGTCTCAACTGTATTGAGCAGGACACGAGATCATGAGTCCAACATTTTTACGAATCCGCTCGATGAAGAGCAAGAGCGGGTTATCCTCAAAGAGGAACAAGCTCGTCTTCGAGCTGCCGTGATAGCGAAAGCTAAAGCTCATAGTGAATATACATTCACTCCGCCAAGTGCGAACGAGCGTCTCAAAGAGTTAGCGGGTCACAGCTTGGTCATCTGGATCTCCGGGGACCCGGCGAGGAAGCCGGAGGAGTTCGCTGTTCGCGACGCTCTTCATGAGCGATACCTTACGCCAAAGGTAATGACGCGAAGTCAGTATCTGACTCGCTTACGTGATCAAGCCCGTGTGGCTTCGGTGACCTCCATGAGAGAAATTCCGATTGTTTTGTTTCCAAACGAAACAAGAACTGAAAACGAAGTCTCATTTGAGAACTTGGTCCACCGGGCCCGCCGCCTTCGTAATATTTGGAATATCAGAAAGTCTGCGGATGCGGCTGATGTTCGTTTGGAATGGATGCCTTGCTTTGATTTTGCCAAGCTTAAGGCCAAAGGCCAGTTACGTTTGGCAATTATGCCACAAAACGAAGAAAGGTCTAGCCGACATTTCAGTGCTTCGGTTGACCGTACAACCATTGACCGAAGCCGCACTGATGCTATAGATCCACCTAATCTCATGTCTAGTGGTGGAAGCTTCGTTTGACGCGAGTTGACCCTAAGCTTGTCGCTCAAAAACGTCAACGACGTACGAGCAATCTTGCCGAAGAGTGCCTCAACCTCCCACGAGTTTTCGGAAGAGGGGTAACCTAGCCACTCACCAGATAATAATAGTGGCCCTTACGATGACGTCGCTTTAAGTGTTTCTCCACGTGATTTTGAAGGTCTTCCCGCGCATCAAGCAGCGCGGGATGGGGCCGAAATCTCGGTGGAGGCATTTGATGCTTTAAAGCAAGAGGTGCAACTTCTTCGTGAGGTCCTTGCTCGGGTTGAGAGCTCCTTTGATGCTGTTCAGAGCCGTCTTTTGCTGCTTGAGCGTCATATCCATCGTTTAGAGGGCCAGCTGGACATCCCAGCGAGGATGCAGCAATCTGTGGCACGACCGCCTGTCTCGGCGCAAGCGCCTTCAAGTCTACGTGGCAAGGGTCCCGATGTGGCTTAAGCAAGCCAACATATAATACTGGGCATTTACGCAACTTCTTAGAAAGGTTCAGCGAGTAAGCTAGGCCCTTCTTATCCACGACCGTAAATGGTCTAATAAAGCGCGGGCGCAATTTGGTCTTGAAGACCGCGGAAACAAGGTTAGTAGGTAGGTTTTAAGCGTTTAAAAAAACTCGGTCTCCGACCATATAAGAATTAATACAGCTTCTGCCTTTGGCATCTGCTTGTTCTTTTTGTTTGTCTTGGCTATCAGCCATCGTATCCCTTACATGACACTAAATTGCGTCGCGAGAAACTCGCTTACTTGTTTCCGAACTGCTACAGGGCTGATATCAGCAAGCCTATCGGCTAATTTTCCCCGACCGAGCCCTGAGCCACGCAGTGATGTCGTTAACGGAACGCGTGGGTGGGTGAGACCGTTGACATAGAACGGAGTATAGCCTGTAGAAGCATGTACAGCATTATTCAACGCAAATTCTGCCACTGGGAGCATTGAGCTTCAGCGCTTTTGCTTCTGTGCAAACACACTGCGTAAACGCGTTCAGTTTGACCATCGGTCTGCGGATGGTCCGCGGTTGACATATCCGATCTAGTACCGAGCGCTCAAAAAATTGGAATTTACCCGTGAAACGGGGGTCCCGATCAGAGACAATTGCCACTGGCATACCGTGTTGTCGAAATACGCGATCGATGAACAAACTTGTTGTACCTTCACCATCAATGGTATCTGGCACAGCCGCTAAGTGAGCAATTTTGCTCAGTCGGTTAAAAAAGACCACTATGCCAGAGTTACCGGCCGAATTTTTCAGTAGACCGAAACCAAAATCCATACTAATGAACTCCCAACACCCTATGGGTACGGGTAGACTTGCCAGTGGTGCAGCAGCATGCGCCGAGGGTTTAACCCGTTGGCAAGTTTCGCATGTGCGAAGATATATGCTGACTCATTTATAAAGTTTAAGCCACCAATAAATTTGGCTTACAGAGCCGTAGGTCTTTTCTCTGTCGAGATGACCACCAAGGACAGTATCTTGTGCCTCATAGAGGATTCGGTGCTTCAAATCCTCATCATGAGGAACAACGACGCGCGGAGGATCCGTAGCGTCCTTGCGATAAAGCAACAGGTCGTTATAGATAGAAATTATTGTATCCTTGGTCGCAAACGTGCCAAAAATTTAAAACCCGAGTCAGATGTGTTTACAGCTCGTAGTAGAGCTACACACTGTCCATCATTGGTGTAAGCCGAACGGATTAATTTAGGAATAGGTGACGAAATAGTCGTTAAATGATAAATATTATAATCCGGCCTGCGTGATAACGCATCGGTCAAAGCATTCTGCTTGCAAGGCTTATACTTCACCACGAAGTTGTACTCGGCGAAAAAGGATAGTCATCGGGCCATTCACTGTGAGAGATGAGCAACTAAGTCGCCGTGCGTAATGACGCGCAATCTGTATATATCAGAAATGGCTTGGAGCCGAGCAGATGAACTTCGGATTTGAAAAGAGCATACTTTATCGCAAGTAACTCTTTGTTATGAACTGGATAGTTCTTTTTCGCAGCCTTAAGCTGTCTGGACTCGAACGCAATAGCACGTTCACGCCCATCAACAGCTGTTGTAACAGAGCACTGCCAATGGCAAAATCCGATTCGTCACAGACGTCACTGAAAGGCCAATTTGGATTTGGCAGTGCCAGAATCGGGGCATGGATAAGACTATCCTTAACTGCTCGAAAGTCATTATGTTCGGTGCTGGTCCAGCACCATCTGTATCCTTTTTAAGGTGATAAGATAATGGCCTAGTCATACCAGCGTAATTTTCGCTGTATTTGTGTAAATAATCGGCGAGACCCAACCACTTACGCAAATCATTTGGTTTTCAGGAACCGGCCAATCTACTATGGCTTTTACCTTAGCAAAATCCGCTCTAAGGCCTCGCTACCCAATGGAGCGCCCTAAGAAAGAATTTTCTTCTGCACCAAAAATGCATTTAGATGCATTGGCACACAATTTCTTAATGCGCATACACTCGAGCACTGCTCGCAAATGGTCTAAATGGTTTTCCATGTCCGACCGACCCCGCTCGCACGACTATGGACAAAAATGGCATCAAATAAGTATGGGCATAACTTCGATGAGGGCGGAACAGTTGCTTCACTAGACGATATAGGTGTGGAGAGCGCTTGCGGCATAACCAATCACTCCCATAGCATACCGCTTGGGGAGCAAACCGTTGTAAGCGGGACATCACTAGCTCAGAGGAGCAGTTAGTAATAACCATCGATTAAGCCAAGTGCACTGTACATCGTACATCCCACCATATTATTTTGAAGAACATCCTTTTTAGGAATGGGGGTTTGTGCTGGTATAGTGGCAGCATTAAGCATGTACAATGCGCCATTTACCATTTGGCTTTTTGACACAAAATGTCGGTGTCAAATGGGGAGATTTGCGCTCTCGTACCATTCCAGCCTCGTGCTTAGCACGGAAGAAATCGTAAATGACGTCACACTGTTCCCATGGTAAAAGCCACTATCGTGTGACACAGTATTTCGTTCACTTAACCATGTCAATTTATGACGGAACCTCTATCCGGAGGTAAGAAACATGGTGGATCGGTTTATACCACATCTTGGAATTCCTTAATCAAGGAAAAATGGATTTGAGGATAATAAAGAATCGATAACCCACTTCGCGCACTAAGCGCAGCTTTTGTGTCATCCAGGACAGCTTCGTCGAGAAGTGAAGATGAGTTTAACTCAATCATAGGTCGAATGATCACCATCTCAGATAAGTCGCCAGCCTTTGAGGCTCGGCCGCACTTATCAATAGACATTTCGTCTAGCTTTAAAATAGCATGTAACAAAGGGATTGCCGCAAGGCTAACTTCCGCTCAATGTTACCGGTTACACCATTTACAAGCGTGTGTAATTGCTCACACGTATCACTTTGTGAGGGTATTAAAGCTTCGCGTCTCTTCTGTCTTGGAGTAGAGACAATACGCCTCTTAAATGCCGGGATATTACGTCCCCCTGTATTGGTTCTATACCAGACATGGTGTCTGATTTGACATCCGACAAGGAGTAAGTTAACTCAACATCCTTTATCAGCGAACGTTTACGTGCCGCTTCACGTGCATTAGAAGGGTTTGACTCTAAATGCCCTGGCGAGCCGCCAATAGTATCATAATTGACACTCAGTATGGTGCCACCTCGGCCGACCACACTCGCTGGACTTAGACGTGCTACTCCACGCATCTCAACGATATTGCACCCTTGAGGTCCTGGCGAACCGCCAGTAGCGTCACTACTGACACTCAGTATGATGCCACCTCGGCCTACCATACTCAGTGGACTTAGACGTGCCACTAGACGTGCCACTCCACGGATGTAACGGGCTAAAGTTGCCCCTATGTTACACAGTCCCCGTTAAGTACACTTGGTGTACTTAAGGGGATGGTTAATTACTGAATAATAGTAATTAGACCCAACACTCGGGTGTGGTGCACATTTGTGACCAACCCTTGTGGATGTGATGCACATGGGTGCATTCACATTAGGAGGGATGACGCCCAGCGTCATCCGTGATGACGGCTAGCGTCATCAGTTACGCGAGGTATCTAGAAAGATACGCTCGCAATACATAATAAATGATATCTATAGAGATAACATTTTTAATTGGTAAAAATAGGTATTTGTATTTAATTCTATTAAAAATAAATCAGTCTGAAAACTACAACCTACTTGGTAAGTGCGCACGAGGAGACGGATCACCGCTCCCGTGACGACACTTTACCAGAGTTCTTAGTGTGTTGGGTGACGTCGCTAACGCGCCCACCACAACTACCTTACTGCACGCAAGAGAAGCAGGTTTAACCGCTTCCTCGCTGTGCTAGGGTGTGTGCCTAAGTAGAGCGTGGCCGCATTACGACGTGCCCGCCTACAGAAGGTAGCACTTGAAATCCTTCCCACGACCCGCATCTCTGCGTGTGTACGTGAGGATGAGCCTCAATATTGATTGGGCTCATTTTCCCCACCTCTCCGAACATCATCGGGAGGTGGCAGGGCTAATGGCGCAGGGACTTGGTGAACAAGCCCTGGCCAGGCTCCTGGGTAGTCCTCCTGAGCAACATGTTGCTCAGTTGGAGCAGTTTGAGGCATTTGTGCTCGGACAGCGGAGGGCCGCGTCCGAGGCACAGAGCCATGCTGCGGCGGAGTCCGTCACTCAGACTCAGGATGAGCTGAGGCATGAGCAGGCTCGGAGCGAGGCTCTCAACAGGACTGTTGAGATGCTCTCTACCCGGCCGCATCAGCCGAGGCCCATTCGGATGGACCCGCCGAAGTTCGATGGAACTGCGGCGCACACGATTGTCCACTGGCTTTTAGCCGTGGAGCAATGTGGTGTCGCCCAGCTCATCGAGGACGACAGCCGGATGGTGTCGTACGCTATGTCGCATCTGCGCGGTAAGGCCTCAGAGTGGGCTTACTCGGCGCTTATGGCGGACAGAAAAGCGTTCCCCTCATGGGCGATCTTTAAGGAAAAGATTCGCGCCATGTACCAGCCGCCAGACAACGTAGTGTTGCTTCAGGCGCGCTTTGAATCGCGACAGGCGAAGTGAAGTCTGCAAGAGTATGTGCAAGAGATGCGCTCGCTGTCGGCGTCCAATACAATAGGTCCGATTCCGGAGAACTTTAAGGTGCCCACGTTTATGAACGGACTACGGCATGGCCCATCGCGACAGGCCCTTTTTAGAAAGGTGCCTTCGACGATGGAAGAGGCAATCCAAATTTCCTTAGTTGAGAAGCAATCCTATAACAGTGCCTCGGCGACAACGCTGGTTCTTGCCATCGCCCTTTGGGAAGGGAGTCCTCTTGCTGGGCATCTTTTCCCCAGCAGAGACCCTGGCATAGCAGCGAGCCATCACATGGCCGCGCTTGCCGCATTTATAACAGACCACGTCTGCATTGCCCAACTCCATAGGAGTGGCATCTGTCCTTTTGGCCGACGGCTTATACCATGCGAGACGCATGAGCTCTGCCTCGACCACTGAGGGGTCGGGAAATGCAGGAGCTCAGTAGGGGCGGGATGCCCTACTGACGCAGACTCTGAAGCTACCCCTAAGTCCAGAGTTGTCTAACAAATGGGTAGCAT
>NC_090610.1:3223267-3227063 GCF_004359215.1 Bremia lactucae | reverse complement strand
GATTTGTCTTCAACGACTCCCAGAATTTGAGAATAAAAACGTTCCATCTGAGTCCTCTCATGGAGGACTATATCGTCTATCGATGAGCTTCTAATAATTCGGAATCACTTGTCATCTGCGACAAGTACGCATATCTGCTTGAATTGATTTTACTACGCAGATCACGCAAGAGCCATTTCGGCTCCAGCGTTGGCAATTGAGTTATCTTCAATATAAACTTCGGAGATCAAGTGTTTTAGCGCCTACACTTGATTGTTGTATACTACGACATTCAATGTCTCAAATTTTTCCTTGGAAACTTAGTTCCAAAGATACCTGGGGAGTTATACCCATAAAACTTGGGAGCTTATTCCCTCAAATTTTATTGACTTATAACTTTATTTGTATATTTATTTGAGGAGTAACCTCTCCAACTGTATCTAGCTGCGGTTGCGTAACCACAACGAGGTTCTCTACGACCCACTCTCCAGTCGAACTAGGACTTTCGCGCTGTCTCTTATAGACAGACTCATCAGATTATCTTAGATATCGCTTTTGAAGCAAGCATTCTTGTTTCGGCGACTCAATTTATTTGACTGGTCGAACTTCAACCTTGCCTGTGCTTGTGCACAGCCGTCGGAATCGAACTCCACAGTTTGACGGGTTGTTACTCTGAGGTTTCGTGCAGTCGTGCTAACGACCGTAGCACAAGTGACGGCATCGCACTCACTTGTAGGACATCCCCACACTTGAAGACGCTCCAAGACGTTCATCAGACGGTCATCTGATGAACGCGACACAGACATCATCGCAGCTTGATGCTGCCAATTAATGCATGGTTCTTACTTTCTAAGCCATGGTATTCCAAAGATGACATTAAATTTGTCATCCAAATCCAGTACGATAAAATCATCGGCGTGCTATTTACCCTTACGCATATTGTATACCGACTACATGTTTCTTAACTGTTACAGATGCGCCTGTTGCTAGGCACACTGTCATCCTCGTTAGAGGTGTATCTCGTTCAACAAACTTGAGCTGGTGAGCTTGTAGCGACTGGCGTCGAATGAAATTACTCGACGCCCCGCAATTTATTTGCCACTATAATTTTCAATGTGGTGAGGTTAACCTCATCACCTGGGGAAGTTTCGCACAATGTTTGTGGGTGAGGATCAACTTACGTCAAAAAGCCTACAAATTCTTATGACGTTGCTGGATCAGTAGGGCGCTTCGCACCTACTGACCCCGACCGTTTTACACGATCCACCTCGCCGTTGAAATTTCGCAACAGCGTCGAAGCCGCGTTCGCCGCTAGTTTCAGCGGGAGGTCGATCGTTTCGCTCAGTGATTCTAGGCACTGGGCGTGGGGCACTGCATTCATAGGCGTATTGCCCTGTCTTTTGACGGCGACAGTATCTTTGCAATCGTTCGTAACTAGTAGAGCGAGGTTTCTTGCTCTCTACATACGAGTGTTCTGAGTTCTGGACCGTTGCCTCTTGCTATATCGGCGGACTATAAGCGCCAGAGTGTACGAAAGCCTGTTTATGACCGAAGTCCTTCTGTGCGCTATAGAGATCGCTTGGTCTTGCGTTAGCTCTAGACGGATCAGATGGGTTTTGTCGGGACCGTCCGCACGAGCCTTGATGAACGCAGTAACTTGTGTTTGTTCTTCCATGACTAAATAACGCACACTGATAATAGTGACGATAAGGGTGTCTTAGAATATTTTACCCGTCCGACGTGCAGAGGAAGGACTTCAAGTTGCTAGGATTTCTTAGCAATTTAAGGTCTATACTAAGAAGACTTAGTATAGGGAACATATTACTGTATTTGATATAAGAAGCTCCTGCATACTCAACTTCTTAATGTCCTGACATACCATACTAATAAGTAGCTATGTATAGTGACTCCTTGCTTACCGCCCATCGCGCATGTAGCAACGGGTTAAACTAAAAGGTTTTAATCAACCAATGAAAAGACTGTCATATAAATAGGTATAGGTCATTATATCTATTTATCCCGCAGACTAATCAGCTGTAAACGTAAACAAAGAGAGAGAGACAGATAAGATTTCAATTGCATGTTTAGTATTAGCTCATAATTAAGTTACCATTAATAGATAGAAAGAAGAGAGACTTAATTATATTAATACAGATTTCATTTAACCCTCTTTAAGGTAGTTGTCTTAAAGAGAAGTCTCCCTCTGTACGTACTAGTGTACGGGAAGTGACGTAAGGCGCCACTCGCAACTGAAGCAGTGCGAAGTGGACTTGTACTGAAGTAGTACAAGTCGTAGTGCCCCGTTACACCTGGAAGCACGTCGTAGTCCGTCCAAAGACCACATTTTTTTCATCAAACATGGACATGTCAGATGATAGTGGGAATACGCATCACGTCTCGCGCAATAGCTACTCCTTTCTAAGTGACATAGAAAGGAATGCGGTCGAACAAATGAGTTCGACCGTAGGGAGCGATGCCATATTGTCCATGCTGTCCGTTTTGAACAGAGATGCCCTCCATTCAGCCATCGCCAAGGTCATACAACATGAACTTGACGAGGCGAAGGAGAAGGTAGCCCTGCTGAATCAGCAAGGCTCTCAACATACAGAACTGTTGAGGTTACAACAGGTACAGACCCCTGTACCTGGTATGACGCATACGCGTCGTCCCGAAACTCTAAAGATTGATATCTCAAAGTATAGGGGAGTCGAAGAAGACTCCTTCTTGAGATGGTTTGTCGAGTTGAACGATGCCATAAGGGCACGTCACATCGTCGACGAGCAAATCCAAGTCTCATTCGCTCAATCAAATTTGGCAGGTCGTGCCAAAACTTGGGCATTGGGCCTTAAGTTGCGCGACCCATATGTCTTTGGGTCGCTAGAGGCTTTTGAAGCCCGGCTCAAACAGACGTTTGAACCGCGTAGGGCTGAGTTCAGAGCTCGTTCAGAGCTTCTAAACGCAAGCAAGGCAAGCGTGACGTTCACACATATGCCCAGCACATACGACTCTTAGCGAGTTGTATTACAAATAACCCAGCCCATGAGCACACGTTGATTACGGTGTTCATGCAAGGTCTTACGGATAGTCCCGTAAAGACCCACCTGTTCCGCTTGGAACTGGTATATACGCTTGAAGAAGCAATATCCGTTGCGGAACAGGAGGAGTTTAGCTTGAGACAGGCCCAAGCTAGTACGTCATCGTGTCGTCCTCCAAGACGACACGAGCTAGGAGGTCCAGAAATCATGGACCTCCCTTACGTCGAAAGCGAGAGAGCTCGTTTTTCGAGCAACAAGCGATTGCAGAAACGCCATCGCTGCCAAAAATTGGGACACTACGCTCATGAGTGTAGTGCCCCACGCCCAGCACCGAAAGGTACTGAACGTAATTTTGGACCGTATGCCAAAAAGGGCAACGGTCGCGGATCCGACGTTGTTGCGAAATCGCAACAGCGAGGCGGACCGCCAAAAAATGGACGGGGTCAGTAGGGGCGCAACGCCCTACTGATCCAGCAACCTCAAGAGAATTTGCAAATCTCTTGACAAAAGTTGCTCCAGACACACAATCATTATGTGTCTCTGCACCTGGTGATGAGGTATCACTCATCACCTTGAAATTGAAAGTGACAAATGATTTGTCACTTAAAGCCCTAGTGGACTGCGGAGCGTCGAATAACTTTATTCGTCGCCAGTCACTAGAGGGTAGTAGGCTCAAATATATTGAGCGCGACATCCCTCCAACGAGGATGACGGTGCGTCTAGCGACAGGCGCATCGATAACAGTGATGAAACGCGTAGTGAAATTTCACTACACGTTAAGA
>NC_090610.1:3193935-3216901 GCF_004359215.1 Bremia lactucae | reverse complement strand
TTCTGGCTCATGCTCATCACGCGTCGAAGTTAACAACGATGCGAGTGATGTCGATGTCAAAGAAATCGAAATCGAAGATGAGAAAGATCTCATGGCAGTGCGCACAAAGCGTACTGAAAAAGACAAAACAAATGAGTCAGCAGAAGAATTTCTGCTAACTCGAAAATCAATAATCCGTTTCGTTCAGGATTCCATTGCTAACGCAGTGGACCGTCAGAAACGGAATGCAGGCAAACACGAAAGAGCAAATGTCCATTCATTTAGTGCTACTTTCTACGGTAAACCTACCTAAGCGTGTAATCACTAATGTGGGTAGCAATGAACCACTACCCAATTTCATTGGGCCTTTCGTGTACTGCATCGCAGAGGCAATGCGTACACAATTAATTTGCCACGAAGGATGCGTTCGCATCCTACGTTTTACGTTGGTCGACTCCGCCCGTACCATCAGTACGCGGCTTCTTCCGATGACGGATCTGATCACCCTTTTCAAAATCCCTAAAAGATTCTTGTGATCGCGAACCAGATTCTCATGTTGAATCTGGAATTTCTCATGCCGGCTCCGAATATCCTCGAAACTGCGATGACCTGACGACAGCTCATCACGAAGAGCTTGATATTTCCGGTCGTACTCCAACATGGAGTACGCACTCTTCGAACGGTCTTTAAACCGCTCGATATGGTGAGCCTACACCGTCTGCTCCAACGAGCGACGCTTGTCGCGCTCGTGGTCAAGTCCGATCTTCGACTCTAGATCCGATACACGGTTCGGATTTGATTTTCTCTCCTCCACCACAACCATTGGTGGATTCCCACGGTTGTCAACGTTTCCTTGTGGAACGTATCGAGAGCCACCGTGATGTGAAGGGCAGTACCGAGTTATCTTGTTCGCTGGCGCGGTTATCCACCTTTACATGACAGCTGGGAGCCTCGTTCTTAGGTGATTGCTGACGTTGAGGGCCTCGTCCGTCAGTATGACGAGACCCACCCGATGGATCAGAAGGTCCATCGGAAACCGAGCGCCCCTGGTGCATGTAAATCGATTGCAAAATGTCAATCGCATCCCGCATCTCAAAAGAGATGCGAGCCCTTCCCAGGGCGAAGAAAGAGAATAGACATCTCCTTTCACTCTCTTCGTGTTGTCAACACAACGCGGACAGGGATCACCCCACGTGAGGCATGGAAGCCCAGCCTCACGTGACAACCGATGCAATTTATACTTTGCACCGTTTGAATTTGTTTCTCAAACTTAACGCGATTCGCGTTAAGTCTTTGAAGCCAGGCTTCGCGTCCAATGTCTATGGCATTGTGAATGAACGCGCTCCAAGCTTGCATAAGCGAGACTTTATCTCGCTTATTGTTGCCACTAAACCATCGATGCTTAAGAAAAGCATCGAGATAAAAATATTTCTCAGCGCGAAAGTTCTTTGCGCTGAAATCAAGGCCATGTAGCTTTGTCGCAATAAATAAGGGATATTTATTGTGAAGAGTAGTCTCTCCAGACAAGCTATTGATTAGCCGTTCGGGCAAAAGCCACGGCTTCTTCTCAGGCGAGATGAGACATTTTATTGTCTTTACTCTCCTAAGTGGTACCCATTGGAGCAGGGGTACCACAAATTTTTTATTACGATGGCTTACGCCATCGTCATCACCTTGCACAGAAACAGGTGCAGATGACCGTACGGGAGACGGAACGGGCGATGAGGGATCATCTTCATCGTCGGAACCGATTAGACTATTAACCCGTCTATCAAGATGAGCCCTTTCACTCGAAGGCTCATAGTCAGCTGCCTGACGTCCATCAGGCGACTGTCCTATTCTCCCCGAGTCGGCCATATCGCCCGACTCGCATTCGTAGTCGACCTCCAAAGAGGGGTCGTATTCACGTGGTGATCCACCACGTGCTCCCGCAACATCTAGTGTTGCGCGAGAAGAAGATACTACGGCAGACGATATGTCTGCCGCATGAGATAACAGTGCGTCACCCGCGGCTGCACGAACCGCAGCCGAAGGCGCCGCACTATCAGCACCCCGCATGGACTTGTTCTTCTTACGATGGAAACTAAAATAATGGTTCTGACCAATTAACATTAATTTTGAATTAAGTGGTCACATAGTGACCACTCCATCCAAATGACAGTCAGAGTGATTGTCGTTTAAGGGAGGGGTGATGTAACAGGGTGTATCGTTACATGAAACTAACACTTAAAGGTTGTTAATTAATATAGTGTCTAAAAGGTAGATAATACTTGGAGAATATTACTTTATATAGTAATGTTCCGAAATCTTATCCATATATAGGTATAGGCCATTATATCTATTTATCCCGCAGACTAATCAGCTGTAAACGTAAACAAAGAGAAGGAGACAGATAAGATTTCAATTGCATGTTTAGTATTAGCTCATAATTAAGTTAGCATTAATATATAGAAAGAAGAGAAACTTAAATATATTAATACAGTTTTTCTTTAATTCTCTTTTCGGTAGTTGTCTTAAAGAGAAGTCTTCCTCTGCACGTACTAGTGTACGTGAAGTGACGTAAGGCACCACTCGCAACTGAAGCAGTGCGAAGTGGACTTGTACTGAAGCAGTACAAGTCGTAGTGCCTCGTTACACAATAGGTGCACACGAATCTTGACAGAGCATACTTTATAGCTCTTTGTCATGCACGGGGTGTTTCAGTTCCGCGGCTTTTAAAAGCCGGGACTGATAAGAGATGACACGGTCAACGCAGTCGTCATCCTTCTGCATGAGGGCGCTGCCGATTGCAAAATTACTTGCATCGCAGACGACGCTTAAGGGCTTATCCGCGTCTGGCAATGCCAAGTCCGGTGCCTCTAGAAGAGACTGCTTCACTGATGTGATTGCATCTTCTTGTTCTTTTAGCCAAACTCATTCTGTGTCCTTTTTAAGGAGGTCATATAATGTTTTAGTTTGCTCCGCATAATTCTTGGTATTCTATGCATGTAATTAGCGAGCCCTAGGAGTTGGCGCAAATTCTTCACATGCTGTGGGATTGGCCGTTCCTATACCGATTTTACCTTTTCTGAGTCTGCTCGTACACCATGTGTACCTACGATGCAACCCAGCACAGGTTTTTCGGGGACCCCTATGACGCACTTTTGCAAGTTGATGTACAATTGGGCGTCCTTCAAAGTCTGCAACACAGCGTCTAAATGACGCTTATGCGACTCTATTGCGCTCAGCCCATCCTCGGCCCTACTATGCACGAATACATCGTCAAATAAATGGGGCGCGTAGGCACGGTGCTGACACATCACGTGAGCCACCACTCGGTTGAATGTAGCTGGTGCGTTTTCAAACCTTATGGCATCACAAGCCACTCCCAAAGCATACCGCTTGGGGTGCTTACAGCCGTTTGGGCTACATCGGACTCTCGCATGAGTTACGGATAGTAGCCATCTTATAAATACAATGCGGAAAAGATAGTAGACTATCTCATGGAAAGCTCAACAAAACATCTTTCCGCGGGATTGGCGTTTGCGCCGGTATGGTCGCCGTGTTCAGCTTATTGTAAGCATGAACCACGCGCCATCCACCTGTGGCTTTACGCACACAAAAAGTCGGGTTGCAGTGAGGCGATTTGCTCTCACGCACATGTCCCGCCTTGGCTCGCTTGTCGAAGAACTCATCGATAGAATCCACTTGTTTTTCGGCAACGGCCATTGCCTGGTCACACAATACTTGGTGCCAGGTTCGAGGTCTATTTCGTACCCGATGCCCCTATCTGCTAATAGGAGGCTCGGCACTTCTTCTGGGAACACATCGCGGTGTTTTCAAAGAACCTCAAAGAACGGACTGTCTCTCAAGGCATCCCAGCCTTGATCAGCGTACCGTTCTTTTTGTCCGTTTCTAGGACGTTCTCGTCCATTGTGGACGACGAGCAGCAGTCCACCAAGTTCTCTTCTGGAACTGGTGTGACTATTTCGTGGATCTTTCCTTCCTTTAATTCGGCAAGGAACAGATCCCACGACATATCCGGGAGATTTACTATCTCCTCGGCAGATTTAAGGACTTGTCGGAGCACCTTAATTGAGGATGCCTATGCAAATTTGTCTTTGACGGCCTCAAAAACCTCGTTCAAAGGCCGGTCCTCTTTAATAGGAACTGATCCTTAGGTCGCTTGTAGCGTGAGAGATTCCGCTCGCAGCCAGTAAAGTACTGCATGTAGCGTGGGAATTGCTGCTCGCAGTCAACTGCTCCATTCCTTGTAGGCGCTGCGTAGCAGTTTTGAGTGTTTGGCTTTCAGTATCCACTGTAAATTTAAGCGTCTGCCTGGCAAATATAGTCGCTTAGTCTGTGTGAGGTTGGGTCCGGCTTAACTCGGTGATCAAGTTAATCCATCTGTATAAGGTTGAATCTCTAGCGCATTACGCCTAAGGGATATAGTAAGTCGTTGAGTTCTATGAGCAAGAAGAGAAAAGCTAATACTCAGATTCCATTCGACTGCAGTAAGGCTTTCCTCTTTGAGTACGGTGAGAAGTCTGCAAAGACATTGAACGGTCTGCTTGCGTCTTTACAAAAGACCCGGCGCAGTGCAAAGATCTTAGCAAAGCAACTCACCAAGGAGAAAGCCTGCCTGCCCAAGCAAGGGTACACCTTATCAGCTCTGCTACACAAGGTAGACGCGCTTTTGAAAGAAGCCGAGCGCACCATCTTAAAGGATCTTCGATTTAACTTAAGAGACTTATATAAACTAAGCAGCTAAGTCTTTTAAAAGTTCCGAACACAGTCTTCTTCCATTATGGGCTAACCCTCAAACGCCGAGCTAATGCAGCAAATGATGCATATGCTACAGCAACAACAAGAGTTAATCATATCATTGGCTAATTCGCAAAAGGAAGGTAGGCTTGAGGTGGATGGGCTAAGAATACCGACGTATAGCGGAAGAAGTGAAGAGTCGGTTCGACTTTATTACGCGCAAGTACAGCAATATTTATTGCGCGCGGTACGAAGTGGAAAGAGGACGCAATGGCTCCTCAAGTACTTCCCGTACTAGGAAGTTTATGCGAGGACCAGCACAAGAATGGTTCTTGCTGCATCAATCAGAAATTCACTCAGTCGACGAGTTTATCTAGCAGTGGAAAAGGAATTTGTTCCTGCAGATCTACAACAACGTCTTCGAGACGACCTGCATCGGCTGAGACAAGCCAATTGCAAAGGCTTAATGGACTACATTGCGAGATTTTGACACATTATTTCGCAAGTTGAGGACATGACTGAAACAGACCAAATTAGCTATCTTCAACGAGGGTTGAAATAAGACGCAAGAAGAAGTTCAATACCGACGGGGAAACACACTGTCGGCGGCTATCACTGTGGCGCTTGACTTTGAACGCGCACATTTGGTTGGTTATTATCACCACACCGCTACAATCCCTCGTCCGGGTCCACCAAATGTGGCCAGAGAATTAAAGAATGAGCCAGAGCCGATGGAAATCGACAATGCTCGGCCATTTTATAGGTCTTCTCGCGTCCATAAGCGACGTCCAAATAAACCAAAGTGTGCATACTGCAAAAAAATGGTGCACACGATTCAGCAGTATTACAAGCGCAGGAACCAGCAAAATAGTCGCGGCAACGGATATCGTCGCGATCGTGCAAACGTCAACCTTTTTTGTCGAGAATGAGTCAGTCGAAGATGAAAGCATCGCGACTGTGTCAAATGAAGCTATCACCACACTAAGTCAAGCTGACTTTGCTCCCTTCACGGGAAAAGATTTGATCGCCAAAGGGTCATCTTGACGATCGTGCTGTTAATAAAATGCTCGATTCTGGCGCCACATGCAATGTGGCGAAGCCGGGGTTGCTGCAACGCGTCACGTCTGTAGTGGCATATCAAGTCACTCGTTTCGATGAAACTAATACCCCCAAAAAGAAGGTGAAGAAAGGAGTCGCAAATATCTCCTTTGATGGTAATCAATTTTCTGACGTTCCGGTCATTGAGTGGCCAATGAGCAATAATCATGATGTAATTCTGGGTAAGCCTTGGTTTACTGCGCACAAGCCAATCATAAATGGCGTATTAATCAAGTTTCGTTCAAAAGTGGTGATATACCACAGGATGAGGTTTTTGAACCGGTCATTATTTCCTCTGCCGACTTTTTAAGGAAATTGAAGACATCACAATACGAAGAAGTCTATCGTGTCACAATTTATCAAGAGTCGGAATCTACAATCCTCGGGAAAACGGCTAAAGGCTTTACTCCATTCCTATAAAGATGTATTTCCGGAAAAGTTACCGAATTCATTGCCTCCTCATCGGTCGGTTGAGTTTGAAATCAATTTGCGACCCGGTGCGCAACCGAGTAATCGTCCGCCGTTTCGACTTTCACAAGTTGAACAAAAGGCTTAACAGAAGTTCGTCGATGAGAACCTTTCACGCGGATGGAACGAGCTTTCAGACTCGCCTTGGGTATCAAACATCTTTAGCATTCCTAAAAAGGACCCGACAACCGATATGTATCTCGTTCGGAATGGATTTCATCCGGAAACGCGAAAATTTTGCTCCGTTGGGTGATTGACTTTCGTTACGTCAACTCAGTCGTCTTTAAAATACCTTTGCCCCGAATCCATGAATTATTCGATAAGATGCAAGGTACGAGGTATTTTACAGTCATTGACTTAGCCAAGGGTACCATCAGATGCGTAACCATCCGGATAGCAAAAAGTACACTGCGTTTCGTACATCAATGAGACGTATTAATGGTGCGTTGCTCCGATGGCCTTGCTGGAATGCCTGGCATTTGGTCGCGCTTGATGCGTGTTCTTTTTAGAAAGTTCCCATTCGTTGTGGTATATTTGGATGATATATGCATATTTTTAGTCTTTTATGACAAGCATCTGGGCCATATTGCTATCGTGTTCGACGTAATACGCAAGGAAACTCTATTCGCTCACATCGGCAAGTGCAAGTTTGCGCGTCAAGAGGTCAGCTTTTTGGGGCACACTGTTTCTGGCAAAGGATTATCCGTTGATAATAGGAAGACGGAAGCAATCGCTAAGTAGCCACCACCTACCTTCGTAAAGAAATTGCAAAGTTTTCTTGGTCTTGCTGATTATTATCGCCGCTTTATTCATCAGTTTGCGCGCATAGTTCTGCCGTTGAGCCATCTCGTTAAGAAAGATTCTCCATGGGTCTGGAATGCAGAACAAGAGGATTCCTTCGTAAGGCTGAAGTCTGCCTATCAAGTCGTATCTGTGCTGACTTTGCCCAACTTTTCACCTCCGTTTGTTCTCACTACGGATGCATCAGGATCGTGTGTGGGAGGTGTTTTATCACAATTTCCCAATGGACATGACCATCCAGTAGCGTTTTATTCAAAGAAGCTTGGAGTCCATGAGATTAATTGGCCTGCTCATGAAAAGGAGCTATTTGCAATGAAAGCTGGGTTAGACGATTGGCGTCATTATCTTTATGGCCATCAGTTTGAGAATTTCACGGACAATAGCGCCTGCACTTGGCTGCTTCATCATCCGAAAGCCTCGCCGAAGTTGGCTCGATACTTGACCACCTTCGCTCAATAAACTTTTACTATACGCCACATTAATGGTGCTTTAAACGTCGTAGCTGATGCGCTTTCGCACCGGCCCGATGATACTGTCGTAGATAATATCCACTTTCATAAGTGCGATTCTAGTTGCGTACAACGAGGTTCACGTTTACTTTGCTCGCCCTCGGTGCTAACTCTGCCCCGGGAGGAGGCTGAGGCTGTGCAAGTTGCCACCTTAATGACAGCGATGTATGTTGAGTTGTCACCAGTTCGTAAGCTACTTCAACAAGGCTACGCCAGAGATGCCTAGTTTAAAGAAGCATGGAAAAGCTCCGAAACAAATTCATTGTTTGTCAAGCAAGAAGAATTGTTGTTTTTGCGCACATCAAATAAGCTTACACGTCTTTGCGTGCCCAGCAACAACCGTTTGCGAACGAAAGTAATATCGATATATCATAATTCGGCAATAGCTGCTCATCCGGGCAATCGCAGAACATACTTGCGAGTGGCTCAGTGGTATTACTGGAAATCGTTGCAGAAAGACGTCAAGGGATATGTCAAAACCTGTGAAACCTGCGCACGCTGGAAACATGATAATCAACGAAAAAACGGATCACTTATGCCAATTCCAATACGGGATGCTTGCTGGCAAGTGTTGTCAATGGACTTCATAACAGTGCTTCCTGTGTCCAATGGATTTGATGCCATCCTAACTGTTGTTGATAAGTTTTCCAAACGAACGAATTACGCAGCAGTGCGCGTGAAGGACGATGCATGCACAACAGCAAAAGTATTTTTCGATGGGGTCGTTCGACCCTATGGTCTTCCAGAAGTTATCAAGTATCGGTTAGTAAAACTAATTTTAATTCAGTCGTAATTTACCCTCATTCCTGACAAATGGTGCATCGAGCAATATGGTGCTTAAATGCAGTATTTATTCCAGAGATTAATGTCAATTAGAAACTGCGCGAGATAAAATAATTGCAATATAAAAGCACCATAAAGAAGCACTGACTGCAACAATGGCAACATTTCCCTTTGCATATAAATACATCTGTCGATGAAGATGTAAATTTAGCGGCGCTGAGATCAGAGCTATTGAGTCGTGCGCCTGTGGATATCATTGAGAGCTCGGGCAAAATTACGTGGACGACCTCTATGAGGAAGTGATCCACACCTCGAAAATTTAGGCAAAACATTGTTACGTTTAAATCATTGGCACTATAAAGCTTTCTCTGGTCAATTGGATGACCACAACAATAATCATATGCGAATCGATTGCGCATGCGTAATGGTCGCATGAGCACTTCTGTCTAAAGTGGCAAATGATTCTTCATACGTTGGACATGGATCGATTTAAAAACCATTCAATCACAAATCAGTCGGTTCCTAGTTAAAAGGAATTGATCTGTATATATTTTGCTCACTGACATCCGTGTGACGCGTCGCTCAATTTCATCATGCAATTATTTCATCAGATTGGCTGTGTAATTAATATATTGGGCCCCAAATTTATTGTTTTATGCAGCAATAATTAGTGAGCTTAATCATATTGAATTTGGCGACTTCTTTCTTCGAATCTTCCCCAGGCATTAGATGGCGGCCAAGACTGTGCTTATTACTGGCAGCAATCGTGGCATCGGCCTCGCGTTCGCCACGCACTACAAAAAGGAGGGGTGGAAAGTCATTGGCTCTGCCCGTGACATCGATGGTGCCACTGAGGTACGTCCGTAACGTCGATTTTATCATGGCTGTTTAACCATGATCTCTCGATTATCTCATTAGCTTAAGAAATTGGAGCCATGGAAGCTAGTTACTATGGATATCAGCAGTGAAGAATCCATAAATGCAGCCAGAAAGGCACTCGAAAACGTTCCCGTTCATCTGCTTATAAACAACGCTGGGATTGCTGACGTGAAGAATTTGCAGTCGACCTCCAAAGCGGATTTACTACGCCATTATGAGGTCAACGCGGTGGGTCCGTTCCTCGTGACGAGAGCAATGCTACCAAATCTTCGGCTTGCCGTGAAAGATCAAGGATCAGCTACAGTGGCTCAAGTGTCGTCCAGAATGGGAAGCATCATGGACAACAGTTCAGGGGGTAGATATGGTTACCGTGCATCGAAAGCAGCTCTTAATATGATTACGAAGAGTCTTGCTGTGGATCTTGAAAAGGAAAAGATATGCTGCTTGCTACTGCATCCAGGATTTGTTAGCACAGCTATGGTAAACTTTCAGGGAAACGTGTCATCTTCTGATAGCGTCAAGGGAATGTCCAAAATAATTGCCAGCGCAAAACTGGAAGATTCGGCCAAGATGTTTCATTTTGATACAGGTGACGTTCTTCCATGGTGAACCATGGCGAAACAAGCATTTGGGGAGCGATGATTGGTAGTTAATTTTATTTGTAATTATGCCTTTCAGATAAAGCATGCCTTTAATGTAGTTTAATTCTGTCAATCGATTTATAATTGCAAGAATTTTCTTGGCTGTTCAAGCTTCAATCTTTTTGTGAAGCTGTTATTTACAAGGTTATGTGGGATTTGTTTTGGTCTGGAGATGTGGACATTGCATTGAGAATAAAAAGAGTGTATGACTAAGATATTAGAAGTTATTGATGTTTGGTCTCGAGAGTGAAGCTTAGAAGAGGAATAAAAAAAAAGAGTGTTTGCCTAAAAATGCGATATTTTGAAGCGGTGCATATTTGAGTGCGGAAATATCGACGCCACTCAATATTTGGCCAGATTATATACAAATTGATCACTTTATGTGCCTTTCTTTTTGGTAGTTTTTTTTGTTCATGGCTCAGGTAGCGACAAAAGCTGCGAGTCAACCGCCGCTGCAACTGCTACGGGGCTCAAGCGGCAAGCTTTGGGAGGTATGCATTGGATTGGAGGTACACGCACAAATATTGGTCCAATCAAAGCTCATGAGCGGCGCCGCAGCGGCTACACTGGCGTCTGCGCTACCTAATCGCAACGTGAGCTTTTTTGACGCGGCGTTACCGGGCACATTGCCTGTCATTAACCGCGAGTGCGTACGTCAAGCCATTCGTACAGGCTTAGCGCTGGACGCCACAGTCCATCCTCGTAGTCTATTTGAGCGTAAACATTACTTCTATTGCGATCTGCCACTGGGCTATCAATTGACACAACAGCGGGCGCCTGTAGCATCAGGAGGCATATTGCACTTTGAGTTGCCAGCTTCAGCGGTGATAAGTGAGCACATTAATGCAAAATGTGACGACGTGACCAGATTTGATACTTCTAAATTCAAATCTAGAAAGGAGAAAAATGAAGCCTTAATTCGCAGGAAAGCCAACCAAAGTGCCCAGCTGCAGGTGCGAGAGATAAAAGGTATAATAAGAAAGATAAAAGGAGTTACGAACGAATTTTGCTCGAATAGGAGATAATTCCAAGAAGTGTACGGATAACGCGAATCCAGATTGAGCAAGATTCAGGTGCGATCAAGAGCTCAACAAGAGCTTCTTGATATTAACTATTGAAGTACTTGTAGGCAAGAGTAATCACGATGTAGAAGAAGCGAGTACAGTAGTGGACTTAAATCGAGCTGGAACGGCATTATTGGAAATTGTGATGGAGCCGGACCTTCGTAGCTCTTTGGAAGCAGGCCACGTGCTGCGCCAGCTTCAGCATTTGTTGCGTCATCTAAATGTATGCGATGGCAATATGGAAGAAGGTTCCATGCGTTGTGATTTGAATGTTAGTGTACGACCTACAGCTATGAATGCAGAGGCGGATGTTGAGACTCTCCACCGTGCGCTAGCATTACGATTGACAACTCCTTTTGGCGAACGAGTGGAAGTAAAAAATATGAACAGTATTCGTAATATGATGCGGGCAGCAGACTATGAGGCCAGGAGACAAATTTCACTGATTGAGAATGAAGGAAAAGAGGTGCATCGTGAAACGCGATCGTTTGATGCAGTCAGTGGAGAAACCGTAAGTTATAACGTAAGGAACAATTTTGGTTAAATTGACGTTCGATTGGTTCTAGAAACGTATGCGCTCAAAGGAAGGAGCAAAGGACTATCGTTTTTTTCCAGAACCAGACCTTCCGCCTCTTGTAGTGCCCGAGAAATTGATCCAAGAAATACGAGATTCCATGCCAGAACTCCCTGACGCTCTAAAACATCGCCTCTGTACTCAGTATGGCCTCACAATATATGAAAGCTCAGTGCTTGTTAACGAATCCAAAGCTGCTCTCTATTTTGAGACCATTGCGTCGCGCCCCTCTCGACCTTCAAAGATGGTTGCCAGTTGGGTGCTAAACGATTTATTTGGACACTTGAAGGCTATAAATGGGGATATTGGTAGCAGTCCCGTTAAGGCGGCGGAGCTCGGCGAATTAATTGATCTCATCCAGAACGACACTATTTCTGGAAAAATTGCCAAAGATGTGCTCGAAGTGATGTTTTACGAGAACGAAGTAAAGAAAACACCGCTGGAGATTGTCGAATCGAGAGGATGGAAGCAAATTCTAAACCAAAACGAGATTCATGCGATCTGCCAAGCCGTCCTTAATGATTCGGTAAGCTGACGTGATTGCTATTACTTCAGTGTTTCGTAGCTAATGGTTTTAATTGACGTAAACTTATCTAGGCAACAAAGTCGAATCTTGACGCGTATTGGAAGGGGAAGACACAACTCTTCGGATATTTCATTGGTCAAGTGATGAAGCGATGTGGTGGCCGAGTGCACCCAGAGCTTGCCAACACGATCATGCAAGAAGTATTAAATAAGAGCGAAAACATTAGATAGAGGAATTACACACACGAAGTGATTATTGGAAGAGAAAAGGGATTGACCGGCCTCATCATCCAATTCTTAAAAATTTACTGCAGCACTCCGTGCATCTGCAAAAGTTTCTTATACAATATTGCAAATAATGCCATGACAATAGCTATGGTCACGTAGTGCAAAAACATGTCCACACTGTCAGCCTCGCGCACCCGGACAACATTTGAAGCGGCACGAGACGTGCCCCCATTCTGTTCAATGACTTCTACTGTTGGTCCTGGCACTGACGCTTCCGCTTCTACTGCGTTAGTTGTACTAATTACGGCATCAGCACCAACATCTGCTGCCACGCACACGGGTCCTTCGGTTTCTGCACTATTGCTGTTCTCTTGTTTGCCACTGCTGCTATTTTCAACGACGGCTTCCGCACTATTGCTCTTCTCTTGTTTGCCACTGTCGCTATTTTCAACGACGGCTTCCGCACTATCGCTGGCCTCTTGTTTGCCACTGTCGCTATTTTCAACGACGGCTTTAGTCTCTTCTTGACCATTCGCAGTGTCCGCTCGTGGCGCACTCTCCAGACTATGCAAATGAAGTTGAGCAATTTGTTCGGCATACTTTGAAGGTTTCTTCTCCACTTCTTTCTCCTCATTGCCCGCTTTCAGCTCTGGTAGCAAGTCTGCAACTCGACCACAAGTTTCGCATTTAAAATCCACCGACTGGGCCCAATTATTCAAAATCTTGTGTTAACTCTTCGAATCGCCAGGTTTGTATCATTCTCACGTACCAATTTAGCCAATCGTCGCCGCTCCGCCGCAGAAAAGTCCAAGGCGCCGATCGCACCCTCGCCTTTTGTTGGCATGAAACTGATTAGAGCCTCTAAGATCAGTCGCACGCCCCATGCTGGCTGCCACTCTTCCGGGTGATAGGCTGAGATACTTAGACAGATCTTCTTTTTAACTTCAAATCGGCCGTTTGGCTAAGGAAAAAAAACACGTAATGTTATTATTGCATTGCACTGGCAGTAGCACAACCGCAATATTATTGTTGACGTACGGTGAGCAGCATAATATTCGGCGGCTTGAAGGGGTAATCAGACGGTAAGATGATACGGCCATGGTAAATACCACCCTCGAACTCGGAATCTGGCGGCCCACGAAGCGTAAAGTGCCAATCAAACATATTTGTCTACAAAAAGACGTCAGAAAAATGATATCATTCTTTCAAAGCGGCACAAATTCTCGAATGAATGCTCCGCACCTCCAGTGGTGCCGCGTCATACTGATCGCTGGGGTTTGTCATCATCTCACGCACATCCTGTTCAAGAAAGTGAGATCATGTCTTATATCGGAAAAGAAGGTTATTTGAGGTACGACGCACGCCTTGAATGCGCTTGATGGCCGTGTTTCGAACGCCTGCGACCATTTTCTCCAATTTTTTTGTCGTGAGAGTCAGAAACAGATCATTATTATTGAGATAAGCATTACAGCCATATGTTGAGTGTCACACGCAATTATAAAGCAAGGCATCTTTATCGTACTTATTCAAGATGTCAAGTTTAGGCGACACATACACTTTTTTAATTTATTTATTATCTGGGTAAAGTACCACACAGACGAGAAGCAAACAGGTATAAACAACTAAAAAAGACTCCAAGCTTTACTCCTTTGACGGTAAGATTTAGCTTATTTTTGAATAATATGTAAGCCTTTTATAAGGTCGACAATTCATTTGAGAAATTGTGTATCTGAAAAAGTTGAAATAAATTGCGATGCAATCTTTAAGCCGCAAGACCGCAGGAAGGAATCGTCTTTTTTATTAATAGTTATGTTTCAAAGCATGTAATGTTTAAGAAATAGCAAAGCTGAGTATTTCATTACTCTACTTTTCACACCCTGAAGTATACATAATAATTCTTACAGGATTTGGGCTGTAATCTTTTGGCCTGACCTCTGCACCATCACAACCATAAAGCGATGAAGACTACCTTAACAGCATATAAATAAACTGATTGAAGTAGAAAATAATGGTAAAGCTTTTAAAGATTGGCGTTGGCACAATATGCAACGGGGCACCTTTTGCTAGTACTACCAACTGTAGGCAAGCACGTCTTAATGCGGCCACACTCTACTTCGGCACACACCCTAGCAGAGCGAGAAGCGGTTAGACCGTCTTCTCTTGCGTGCAAAGAGGCAGTTGTGGTAGACCCAACGCACTAAGAACTATAGTAAAGTGTCGTCACTGGAGCGGTAATTCGGCTCCTCGTGCGCACTTACTAAGTAGAAAGTAGTTTTCAGACTAATTATTTTTGATCGCATTTAATATAAAAATCTTTTCTTACCAATCAAAAATGTCATCTCTGTGGATAACATTATTATGTATTGCGAGCGTATCTTTCTAGATACCTCGCGTAACGGATGACGCTTGTCACCCCTCCTAATGTGGATGCACCTATTGCATCACATACACAAGGGTTGGCCACAAATGTAAACCACACCCGAGTGGTGGGTCTAATTACTTATTTAAGTATTTGAACATCCCATTAAGTACACCAACTGTACTTAATGGGATCTGTGCAACATTAGGGCAATTTTAACCCGGTACACCATCCCTCCATTTAAGAACGAACTTACATTTTAAAATTTGTCAAAGAGGAGCGAGGAACTGCGAGCTGCTTAACGCGCCGCTAATTCACTCATTCACTCTATCGACCTTTGTTTTCATACACGGCGCCAAATATACCACCTAAAAGGGGGCACGTTGCTGTGTCGTCTGCGAAGACGCCCACTCAATCTCGCACTAAGCGCATGCACCGCGTAAACACGCCCGAAGCTACTGCTGCTGTCGCTTTAACAGGGCTTAATGATCCATCCTAGGATGTTGATCCGTCGCTCATGTTGACTACAATGAGTTCACACCGTTGCCGTCACCTCATAGTAGTGATGTGGACAACGAGCTCATGAGGAAGGATAATGGCGCATTATTGCCCATCCAAACTTCTCTCATGGCTCACAACATGGAGACAGCAACATGCTGTATCGTCGTCTGCGCTGGGTAGCGCAGCGACAATTAATGAGAGCGCTGCCCATAAAAGCGCAGCCACTTCTTCGTTGGGTAAAAACACAACGCCTTTTGCACAACCATAATCCATAATGGTTCTGACATAGAGAACTCGAAGCCTAAAGCTCCGCCAACGACACGTGAACGTGCTCAGTCATTGTCATATACCAGCCGTTTAGAACGTGGATATTTGACGGATGGAATATAACTGATGCTCCCTCCATTCAATGGCCTCCTATAAACGGCTCAAGAGCGTCGCTTCTAGAGCGCGCTATTGTAGACGCACATAATATTATGGTGGCTATGATGCATGGATGTTTCAGAGGAAATCGCTAGAACGTATTTTCCTGATCCCGGTTGTGTTGCGTTCAAATGAAACGCCTGACCAATACGAGACGGAATTCTTGCGCCACATGTATCCGCATTCTGATGCGATGAAACAGCGGTCGTAACGAATTAATTTCGCCCGCTAGCGTGTGAAAAAAATCATGGGCGGTACTGTACCCCTATTTCTTCTCACAACGCTACTTCTGCTAGTCCATTTGAGACTAGCGAAGAGGCCTCAGCTGGTGCATCTTTTGCATAGGCAGCCACCAAGCCGGGCACATCAATACGTAGGTATCAATCGTCGGTTCCCATGAGTAAAAACTCTTCGGGTAACCTTTCCATTGAAAGAGGATCTGATACCTTTGCCTCACGGAGCGGTGGGCAAGCAACCTTCCAACAAGGAAGCGTTGATTCCCACCCGCATCCATTAGTGCAGACGGCGCCCGATAGGAGTGGCGATCTCGCCCAACTACTCGCGGCTGCCTTACCTTCGTCCGTTCAGTCACAGGTGTCAAGCCCTGCTGAACGACGTATTGCGGACCTCGAGGGTCAAGTCTCGCGACTGACCTCGGATCTTGTTGATGTCCGAGCGAAGGCTCGTCAGGGTTATGAACGCCTGAAGACTCGCTTGGACCTTTTTGAAAGGAGAATGCTGAGGGATCCGCGTTACTCGCTTGATGTTCCTCGCTCTCCGAGTCCTGTTCATGGTGGGAGGAGTCGGTCGACTGATAGTTGTTCACCTTCTCCGTCTCCCTCACCCGAACGACGCTCGACTCACAGTCGGCGTCACCATCGGTCTCCTTAGACGGATGGGGGTATGTGACCTCATTTGGGTCTACATACCGTTTCAGACGACTTACGTAAGATACGGGGTGCGTCTTCATATACGGGGTGTTGATTAGATAACTGTGGAGTAGAGGACAAAATCCGAAGTGATATTTATTGAGTTTAATTTGTCTAACATTACTCTGCTCCACTCATTTTCATACCCTCATTGATTGGTCCAAGCAGGTTGGTAATTACGCTAAGTAAAAACAGTTCTTACAAATGATAACCTAAAGACGAAATATAAAAGATGGCAGGGGACGTGACTCCGGGAGAGCGAAGCCCTGGTGAACCCTAAACACCAGATACCGGTTTTCATCTTTACCATTGTCGGAATGTAACTCGCGCCAAGTTGGTAGAACGTTATCCCCCACGTCTTAACCACTTGAGCAAATACATTAGTTCCAAACCATGTTACCTTCAATTATTAGCGGTGCAATACCAACACTCCCACTCACCGCTAATGCATGGCAACCTTTTTCTTGATACCAGTCTTCTCGCATAGGAACTTGAGTGTCTTCGTTCCAAGCGCCTTCGTCAACAAGTCGGCCAATTGGTTCTTGGTGTCCTTGTAGTCGACTTGAACCTTTCCGTTCTCCACGTTCTCGTGTGTGAAGTGGTGCTTGATATCAATATGCTTCGTCCTTGAGTTGTAGCTAGCGTTTTTAACCAATGCGATCGCTCCTTGGTTGTCCTCCCATATCTGCGTAGCGTTCCTTTGTTCGTACCCCATGTCCTTAAGCATTGCACGCAACCATAGCACCTCCTGCACACACAAACTCAGCGCCATGTACTCCGCCTCAGCAGAGCTTAGTACAACAGTCCTCTGAAACTTGGACTTAAACACTACCGGGGCGTTCCCCATAATCACCATGATGCCTGACACGGAACGCCTGTTGTCGATGTTAGTTCCCCAGTCAGCGTCGGAGTATGCTTCAACCGTGACCGTTCCCATACCACCTTCATGCAGAATACCATGCTCGCGAGTCGTCTTCAGGTATCGAAGCACGCGAATTGCAGCCTTCCAATGCAGCAACCCCGGATTTTCCAGAAATCTTGATAGCTTTGTCACCACGAAAGCGACATCCGGGCGCGTGCAGGTCGTGATATAAAGTAGACACCCGATGAGAGAGCGGTAAGGTCTCGACCGCATCTCAGCACGCTCTAAATCCGTTCTAGGTGATTGTTTTTTTTGTCAGCTTCAAACCCGATGCGCACGGATTGTCCACAGACTTGGCATTCTCCTGGCCGAACCGTTTTGCAACGTCGTCAATGTACCGTGTCTGCTTGATCATAAGCGTACGTGCCCTTAGGTTATGGTCGATCTCCATCCCTGAAATTAACTCTGCTTCCATTGCTTTTCGCCACTCATCAGATTCGTGGCTGGATATTGCCTCCGCGTACGTCGTTGGCACGTCCACGGCGTCATCAATGTTTGCCACATACGCCATAACAGCTTCCGCGATGAGTCCGTCTTCATCGATACGAGCACGCTTTGGAGACGACAGACCGTCACTACCTTCTGACTAAAGATGTTCATAATATCTCGACTCTTTTTGTAGCAGAAGTACCGGCTCACGAATATGTCGTGATCGTTCCGCTTCCGGGTGAAAAACCAGTCGTTCTTCTTGGTACGCTTGCGGCTGAGAGCGGTATGGTGCAATCTCACGGCCGATAAGCTCTGGACTGTTCAGCAATGGCGGTAACATCACAATGCTCTGCTCCTCTTCTGCCTCGTTCATCTCAGCATCCGGAACGGAATCCTCAATGCCCTCCATCGGCTCATCTGAAATCGGTACTTGTTCCATTCGCGTCGGAATCGTTCTATCGTCAGCGTCCTTCGTCGCGTGTATGACCGTCGTGTGAGGTTGCGACGAGGGTGACTCATATATTCCTCCCACTTCACGCTCGTCTAGCTTCACTGAGCGCGACACCTTGACCTTTGAAGCATCCAGGTCATAAACACGATATCCCTTTGTGCTTTCAGCGTATCCAAGAAACATACACCTGAAGCTCTTGGGCTCGAGTTTCGTACGCTTCGCGTCGTTGACGTGAGCGTACCCCTCGAATCCGAACACTCGCAAGTGTTCCATTTGTGGCTTCACCTTGAAACCAACCTCGTACGGCGTCATATCCGAGCGCTCTGTGTTCGTGGAACGGTTGATCAAGTACACAGCCGTGCTCACAGATTCCGCCCACCACTCCGTAGATACACCTTTGTAGTGCAGCATGCTGCGTGCCTTCTGCATAATAGTACGGTTAATGCGTTCCGCAACACTGTTCTGCTGTGGGCTGTACGGTACGGTACGCTGATGCACAATCCCGTTCCGACTGCACAATTCCGCAACCGTCTTATTCACGAGCTCTGTTCCATTGTCTGAGCGCAGGCACTTCAAGCGTTCTCCCCATTGATTTTCGTAGAATGCCTTGAACTCCTTTATCTTGTTGACCACCTCACTCTTCTGTTTAAGAAAGTATACGGCGACGTATCTTGAAAAATCATCCACGAAAGTCAGAATGTACCTCGCACCACCCTTTGATAGCGTTCTCATTGGTCCCATCACATCAGTGTGTACGAGTTCGAGCACACGCGAAGTCTTCGTCACCGATCGTGACGGGAATTATTCAATTGTATGCTTCCCTTTTGAGCAACCGCCACGCAATGTCTTGGTTGTACGGCTTACGGTTGGTATACCGTTTGTCGCCCGCTGTGTCTTTACCATAGCGCTCTCACTGCAGTGTCCCATGCGAGCGTGCCATAGCTCCCACTGACTGTCAGCCCCGACATACTCCACAAAACAAGCCTGTTCTTGCTCGCACTCTAGCATGTACGCCTTGCCAATCTTCTTGCCTGACGCAATTGCACAGGTCGTGCTTCTGATGACACATGTAGAACGCTGAAACTCCACGGTAAGACCGTTCTCAGCAAGCTTCCCTACCGAGAGCAATCGCCTGTCAAGTCCAGGAATGTAAAGCACTTCCATCATCTTGATGCGTCTACCGTCCGTTCCGCTAAGCTTGACAGTACCTTTCCCAGCAACATGAAGTTTCTTTCCGTTTGCAATCGTAACTTCAATGCTCGAAACAATTCCTTCAAAGTCGAATAGGTCTTCACGGTGTGGCGTCATGTGCGATGTCGCACCACTGTTAATCAGCCATCCGGCGAGGTGATCCTCGCTTACAGCAAACACGGCGTCGTCGCTAGTGTTGCCTCTTTTGACCAGGCAGTCCCGTTTCATATGACCAACCTGGTCACACTTAAAACACTTGCCCCTGAATCCACCACCGTTCTTGTGTGAATCGTTCTTTTTTCGTCCATTGGCTCGACCTCCTTTGAACCGTCCGGCGCTCCCAATCGCTCGGAATGCTTTTTCCGTTGTCTCCTTCTTCAGCTGACGTTCATGCTCCTTCAGCAGCTTTTCCTTGATCTCAATCAGCGTGATGTCCTTGGAGTTCTCCATAATGGACGTAATCAGCTCGTATTCAGACGGAAGGCTGCTCAGTAGCACGACCATCTGGCGCGCCTCGCCCACTGGCTCTCCCATCGTCTGAAGACCCACCACGAGCTCGTCAAACGCATCTAGGTGCGTCGCCATCGTGGAACCGTCCTCCATCTTAAAATCATGAAGTCGACGTGTCATCGTGACACGGTTGTGAAAATTAGTACGGTTGTAGAACTCTCGAAGCGTAGCCCACGCCTCCTTGGCGCGCGTAGCCGTCCTGATCTTCGTCTGATGTTGCAGCTCGACGCCCTGCGCAATGATACCCAGCGCCTTAGCGTCGTTCTTTAGCCACGCCTCCGTGATTTCGTTCTCCAGCTTGACAACTTGAACATGAGCAAGGAGACCCTTCCTGGCGAGCGTCATTCTCATGTTGTACTCCCAGTGGAAGTAATTACCGATTCCCAGGAGGACTTCGGTGCGCTTGGTCGTCATAGTTTGTGCGGCTGTTAACCTGTTGATTAGATAACTGTGGAGTGGAGGACAAAATCCGAAGTGATATTTATTGAGGTTAATTTGTCTAACATTACTCTGCTCCACTCATTTTCTTACCCTCATTGATTGGTCCAAGCAGGTTGGTAATTACGCTAAGTAAAAACAGTACTTATTCGAAAAGCGAGGTTTCTCGCTTTCGATAACCTAAAGACGAAATATAGAAGATGGCAGGGGACGTGACTTCGAGAGAGCGAAGCCCTGGTGAACCCTAAACACCAGATACCGGTTTTCAACTTTACCATTGTCGGAATTGAACTCGCGCGCCAAGTTGGTAGAACGTTATCCCCCACGTCTTAACCACTTGAGCAAATTACATTAGTTCCAAACCATGTTACCTTCAATTCTAAGCGGTGCAATACCAATCACGGGGGAAAGGTGAGCCTATAATTTAGGTCTTTAAACCTCTTCTACCACCGTAAAGGGCCCAATGAAATGCGGCAACAACTTAGTAGTACCTCCAGGTAGAACAGAAATTGCATTCTTAGGTAGGGTAGGAGTACTTAATAGTACTTTTTCATCCACTCTAAAGCGTTCATTATTTTTGCGACCATTTCGGTCCGCACATTCTTTTTGTTTGTCCTGTGCGCTTGCAATCGCGTCACGGACTTTTAGTGTGATGGATAATCGCTCATCCATCAAAGCGTTGAGCCTCGCTTCTCCACAAAGCAATGAAACCCGCTCACGCTTATAGCATTAAACTCTTCAATGATGCCGAGTGGTCGGTCATAAGGCGTAGTTCTATTGACCACTGCTAAACTGGCAGGGTCACTAGGGCAACTTTCTATCTTTCAGATGATACCCTCATGGGTCATCATCATGTTGACGAAACTATGTCCCTCTTTCGCAATGAGCATAGTGACGGGCCCTCCCCCACTAAGACTCGAGCTGCGCACAAACGAGACTGGCGTCCGAGGATGGCGCAGTCCGCTAATATAAAAAAACGGTGTCTCGCCCGTACTGGCGTATCCACTGTTATTTAGAGCGAACTCCACAAAGGGCAATTGCTTGCTCCACTCTTTGGGAGTTGCTATAGTGCGTAAGACATCCGCCACCACCTGATCGGCACGTTCGGTTCGGCCATCGGTCTGGGGATAATTTGCGGTCGAATGTGGAGTTTGCTACCTAGCAGCTCGAACACATGTCTTTAAAATCCAGACGTAAAATGTGTTCGGTTTTGCCATCGGTCTGGGAATGATTTGCGATCGACATGTGATGCTTGCTTCCTAGCAGCTCGAATACATGTCGCCCTAACCAGACGTAAAACGTGGATCCCGGTCCGATGCTATGGACTCGGGCATCCCAAGTAGTCGGTAAACATGATTTAGGAACAAGAGAGCTGCCTCCTTGACTGTGATCGATGTTTTACATGGTGCTAAAAGCGCCATTTTGCTAAGTCTGTCTATAAAGACGACGAGCCCCGTCCGACCCTCATGATCGGGCGACATGCCAAACTTAAAGTCCAGAATTACTGTCTTCCAACAGTTGGTTGGAATCGGTTGCGGCATCAGCGGCGTACTGCTGGACGGTGCAGGCTTAATGCGCTGACACTGTTCGCAAGAGCGAATATAGTTGGCCATTCATCTATCTAGGTGTGGCCACCACAATTCCTTTGACACTCGCAAGAATGTCTTTTTACCGCCCAGATGCCCACTAGATGGCGCATCATGAAGCTCGTGAAGGATCATCAGCTTGAGATCTGTGTAATGAGGCACATAGATTCTCAAGGGATCACAAGGTGACAGGTGATGCCATCACAGGTCATCGCTGCAGCTAAAGCGATTTAGATTAGCTATCAGGGGCGACGGAAGGGAAACCTTTTGTCAACCGAAGCGATCCAACAGCAGGCGACAATGGTCATCCTGACTGTAGCTCATTTTTGTTTGAGGCCAACGAGCTCGTCACGTGTTATGCCTGCATGGCTGCCAACGTTGACGGCTGAAATTGTGCTTTCGTACTAGACACACTTTCCTGGTGTCTAACCTCGAAGTCTGGTCTGCGCGATAAAGCGTCAGCCAATACATTGGACTTACCCGGCTTATATTCAACTTTGAAATTATATTCAGAGAAGAATCTGAGCCATCTTGCCATTCTGGGCGAGAGGTGCGGTGAGTTTATTGCGGTCCACAGTGATGAGTGATCCATGTAAACCACAAATGGTTCGGTGCCCAGTAGATGCACACGAAATTTGACTAGAGCATACCTTATTGAAAGTATCTCTTTGTCATGCACGGGGTAATTCAGCTCAGCGGAATTTAAAAGCCGGGACTGATAAGAGATGACACGGTCAACGCTGTCGTCAACCTTCTGCATGAGCAAGCTGCCGATTGCAAAATTACTTGCATCGCAGACGACGCTAAAGAGCTTATCCGCGTCTGGCAATGCCAAGACCGGTGCCTCTACAAGAGATTGCTTCAGTGATATGAACGCGTCATCTTGTTCTCTTAACCAAACCCATTATGCGTCCTTTCAAAGGAGGTCAGATAAT
>NC_090610.1:3188236-3191146 GCF_004359215.1 Bremia lactucae | reverse complement strand
GGGCGGGTCCATCCGAATGGGCCTCGGCTGATGCGGCCGGGCAGAGAGCATCTTAACAGTCCTGTTGAGAGCCTCACCCCAAGCCTGCTTATGCCTCAGCTCATCCTGAGTCTGAGTGACGGACTCCGCCGCAGCATGGCTCTGTGCCTCGGACGCGGCTCTCCACTGTCCGAGCACGAATGCCTCAAACTGCCTCAACTGAGCAACATGTTGCTCAGGAGGACTGCATAAGAGCCTGGCCAGGGCTTGTTCACCAAGCCCCTGCGCCATATGCCCTGCCACCTCCCGATGATGTTCGGAGAGGTGGGGGAAATGAGCCCAATCAATATTGAGGCTCATCCTCACGTACACACGCAGAGATGCGGGTCGTGGGAAGAATTTCAAGTGCTACCAATTGTAGGCGGGCACGTCGTAATGCGGCCACGCTCTACTTAGACACACACCCTAGCACAGCGAGGAAGCGGTTTAACCAGCTTCTCTTGCGTGCAGTGAGGTAGTTGTGGTGGGCGCGTTAGCGACCTCACCCAACGCACTATATACTTTGGTTAAGTGTCGTCACGGGAGCGGTAATTCGGCTCCTCATGCGCACTTACCAAGTAGGAAGTAGTTTTCAGACGGATCTATATTTAATCGCATTAAATATAAATACCTAGTTTTACCAGTCAAAATGTCATCTCTATAGAAAACACTTAATATGTATTGCGATCGTATCTTTGTAGATACCTCGCGTACCCGGATGACGCTAGCCGTCATCACGAATGACGCTAGTCACCCCTCCTAATGTGAATGCACCTATGTGCATCACATACACCACGGGTCGGTCACAAATGTGAACCACACCCGAGTGCTGGGTCTAATTACTTTAATTAAGTAATTGACCCCTTAAGTACACCAAGTGTACTTAACGGGGACTGTGTAACATTAGGGCAACTTAATCCCGTCCAGCCATCATTCCATTCGACAAAAAATCCGAAGGAGTATACCTCGCTCAATTGATGCGAATTTCCTTAGCCTTGACTCTTGGGACCCCATACCGCGAACGCAGCTGGGACATGACTTGGAACGGCTAGCAGGGTTGTATCCCACCTTTCGTAACAGTCGTTCGTATACAGAAACCCACCATGAAAGGAAACGATAAGATGATGTCAAGTACTTCCGCTGGATTTTCGTACCTTAGACGCCGCAATAATAAGGTGCTATCAGGACCACACGCCTTGGTAGAAAAAAATGACCTACTTGCAATTGACCACTCGGAAAATTGCCAACTGAATTTGACTTACCAGGCCCAAGGTGAGCTGCTTAATGAGGTCTAGCAAGGGCCGTTAACAGAATAGTTTTGACTTCGTCGTTTCTCAGAACGACGCCTTACTGTCCGAACCTCGCTCGCCTGAACATTAGAGCCTACGCAATACCTTCCATTTCGACGAATAATGACAAGTTATGTTGTAGAGTAAAAGACTTTGCAACAATCATTGAACATAATTCCGTGTATGTAGGCGGGCACGTCTTAATGCGACCACGCTCTACTTAGACACACACCCTAGCACAGCGAGGAAGCGATTAGACCGCCTTCTCTTGCGTGCAGTGAGGTAGTTGTGATGGGCGCCTAAGCGACCTCACCCAACACACTAAGTACTCTAGTAATGTAACGGAATAAAGTTGCCCTAATGTTGAACAGTCCCCGTTAAGTACACTTGGTTTACTTAAGGGGATGGTCAACTACTTAATAAAGTAATTAGACCCACCACTCGGATGTGGTTCACATTTGTGACCTACCCTTGTGTCTGTGATGCACGTAGCGAAAGAAAATCGCTTCGATCGAGCGATGCAGAATTTTTTTAAAGCATATCCCATTAACGCGAATACTCAGCTGGGCCTTTCTGACCATCTTTTACTTACTTGCCTAACCAAACCAAGCTCGTCAGTATTCAATGGGTAATGCACTTGAACTTATTGCTATTGAACAAGGTGCATTCACATTCGGAGGGATGACGCCTACGCAAAGTATCTAGAAAGATACGCTCGCAATACATATTAGTGTTATCCACATATGTAACAAGCTAAAGTTGTCCTAACGTTACACAGTCCCCGTTAAGTACACTTGGTGTACTTAAGGGGACACACGCAGAGATGCGGGCGTGGGAAAGATTTCAAGTGCTACCAAGTGTCGGCGGGCACGTCGTAATGCGGCCACGCTCTACTTAGACACACACCCTAGCACAGCGAGGAAGCGGTTTAACCAGCTTCTCTTGCGTGCAGTGAGGTAGTTGTGGTGGGCGCGTTAGCAACCTCACCCAACGCACTATATACTTTGGTTAAGTGTCGTCACGGGAGCAGTAATTCGGCTCCTCGTGCGCACTTACTAAGTAGGAAGTAGTTTTCAGACGAATCTATATTTAATCGCGTTAAATATAATACCTAGTTTTACCAATCAAAATGTCATCTCTATAGATAACACTTAATATGTATTACGATCGTATCTTTGTAGATACCTCGCGTAACGGATGACGCTAGCCGTCATCACGGATGACGCTAGTCATCCCTCCTAATGTGAATGCACTTATGTGCATCACATAAACAAGGGTCGGTCACAAATGTGAACCACACCCGAGTGCTGGGTCTGATTACTTTAATTAAGTAATTGACCATCCCTGTAACGGGCTACAGTTGCCCTAATGTTACACAGTCCCCATTAAGTACATTTGGTACTTAAGGGGATGGTCAATTACTAAATAATAGTAATTAGACCCAACACTGGGGTGTGGTGCACATTTGTGACCAACCCTTGTGGATGTGATGCACATGGGTGCATTCAAATTAGGAGGGATGTCGCCCAGCGTCATCCATGATGACGGCTAGCGTCATCAGTTACGCGAGGTATCTATAAGATACGCTCGCAATACATATTAA
>NC_090610.1:3167714-3184037 GCF_004359215.1 Bremia lactucae | reverse complement strand
GACTGAACGGACGAAGGTAAGGCAGCCGCGAGTAGGTGGGCGAGATCGCCACTCCTATCGGGCGCCACCTGCACTGATGGATGCGGGTGGGAATCAACGCTTCCTTGTTGGAAGGTTGCTTGCCCACCGCTCCGTGAGGCAAGGGTATCAGATCCTCGTCCAATGGAAAGGTTACCCGAAGAGTTTTGACTCTTGGGAACCGATCGATACCCTACGTATTGATGTGCCCGGCTTGGTGGCTGCCTATGAAAAGGAGCACCAGCTGAGGCCTCTTCGCTAGTCTCAAATGGACTAGCAGAAGTAGCGTTGTGAGAAGAAATAGGGGTACAGTACCGCCCATGATTTCTTTCACATGCAAGCGAGCGAAATTAATTCGCTGCGACCGCTGTTTCATCGCATCGGAGTGCGGATAAATTTGGCGCAGGAATTCCGCCTCGTATTGGTCGGTCGTTTCATTTGAACGCAACATGACCGGGATCAGAAAAATACGCCCAAGTAATTTTCCCTGAGCCCTCCATGATCTAAAGACGCTATAATAATTATGTGCGTCTACAAGAGCGCGCTCTAGGAGCGGCGCCCTTGGCCCGTTTAAACGAGGCCATTTAGATGGAGGGGCATCAGTGATATGCCACCCGTCACATAGCCACGTTTTAAACGACTGGCTTGTGACACCAACTGAGCACATTCACGTATCATCGGCGGAGCTTTAGGCTCCAAAATCCTCTATGTCAGAAACAGTCTGGGATTATGGTCTGAGCAGAAGGCGTTGTGGTTATACCCAACGAAGTAGCGGCTGCACCTTTTTATGGGCAGTGCTCTCATAACCTGTCGCTGCGCTATCCAGCACAGACGACGAGACAGCATTCGTAAATGTTGCTGTCTCCATGTTGTGAGCCATGAGAAAAGTTTGGATGGGCAATAATGCGCCATCATCCTTCCTCATGAGAACGTTGTCCGCATCACTACTATGAGGTGACGGCACCGGTGTCGGCTCATTGTAGTCGACAACGAGCGACGGGTCAGCATCCTCACTGTTAAAGTGGGATGAATCCTTTAGCCACGTTAACGCAACAGCAGCAGTTCCTGTCGGCATATCGACTAAGGCATTGGACGCGGCCGGCGAGTTGACGCGGCGCGTGCGCTTAGTGTGGGGTTGAGTGGGCGTCTTTGCCTACGACCCACTAACGTGGCTCTTTATAGGTGGCATCTTTGGCACCGTGTATGGAAACACGTGCGAAAGAGTGATTGAGTGAACTAGCGGTGCGTAAAGCTGTTCGCAGTTCTTCGCTCCTCTTCGATGAATTTAAAATGTAAATCCGGTCTTTAAAGGGGGAGATGGTGTAACGGGCTAATGTTGCCCTAATATTACACAGTCCCCGTTAATTACACTTGGTGTACTTAAGGGGATGGTCAATTACTTAATAATGTAATTAGACCCAGCACTCGGGTGAGGTTCACATATGTGACCAACCCTTGTGTATGTGATGCACATAGGTGCATTCACATTAGGAAATGATGGCTAGCGTAATCCGTTTCGCGAGTTTAGTTTAAAAAGTAATTAGACCCAGCACTCGGGTGTGGTTGTTCATATATGTGACCAACCCTTGTGTATGTGATGCACATAGGTGCATTCAAATTAGGAGGGGTGACTAGCGTCATCCGTTACGCGAGGTATCTACAAAGATACGATCGCAATACATATTAAGTGTTATTTATAGAGATGACATTTTGATTGGTAAAAATATGTATTTATATTTAATACGATTAAATATAAATCAGTCTGAAAACTACTTCCTACGTTGTAAGAGCGCACGAGGAGCTCTCCCGTGACGACACTTAACTATAGTACTCAGTGCGTTGGCTGAGGTCGCTAACGCGCCCACCATAACTACCTCACTGCACGCAACAGAAGCTGGTTAAACCGCTTCCTCGCTGTGCTAGGGTGTGTGTCTAAGTAGAGCGTGGCCGCATTACGACGTGCCCGCCCCCAATGGCCTTCTTACGTGTAAGCGTTGTTTCTTTTGTTGCCCAATAAGGTTAGTTGCACCTTATACCAGCTTTGACTAGCTTGCTTGATTTAGCATCTTCAGTATAAATGCAGTCGAAAGGCGCTTCTGCCAATTGTTGGGACGAGGCTATCTAACTGTTTCGTACCGATATGGGGGCGCGTAGTGGATACATGACCGATCGCTTTGTCGATTGTGCAATTTTTATTCTTGCGGCATGACTGGCTAAATCATGCACCAATAAGCTTTTTTGGGCCAATTCGGCAAGTTTGGTTTATCGTGATTTGAAGGATTTCTCTCAATTTATAGGAGGAATGAGATATTTTCCTCTCCGATAAGTTCAAAAGACTTTCTACAACGGCATAACTCTTTGCATGAAAAAGTAATAATTACTTTTGTAAATATTTTTTTTTGTTTTACCGACGATGCAGCTTATAAAAAAATATTAGAATTGTGTAATAATTTTCGTTTAAAAAGCAAACGTATTTGCGAATCATCGGCGCGCTTCTGCAAAATCGCTTAATATTTTTATTTCTCTGCGACACGCAACCACAGCATGAACCTCTTAAGCATAACGATGAAGCGGTAAGACCAACCTTTCTCGCGCGCTGTGGAGGTAGTATGGATTGCTGGCTGTCTAGACGCACCCAATGCTAATGCGCGACCTAGAAGTCTTGGCGTCATGAAATGACGTCAATCCTTCTAAACATGTAATTTTAATTTAAAAAAAAAAATTAATTTACATCTTCAAGAACTTCAAATTGACGAATTACAAAACGCTTGTACAACAGACCGCATCTTACCTTTTTGTGATCGTTACTAAATGAAAAAAATCAATTTATATTTTCCTTTAAGAAAGCTGCTCTCCATGTTGATTCCTTCCTTTCTGTGCAAGAGATTAGGTGTCATCTGTTTGAAATTCAGACGAAAACCGCGCACACCAATTTAATCTCGTAAACTGCCGAGATCGAATTATCTAGCTGCTACAATTACATAGATGAAGCACTACCGACACAACAGCAGTTTTGCCACTTGCTCTTGGATCGTTCACCCCCCATCGCGTAAAGGATCTCGCTCAGTAGAAAACCACCGGTAGGCATCGCATTTTAACGTGGGCGATCTTTTGAGATACAAAATTTAATTCAAATGTCTCTTCGGCGGCGCTTTTGTAACGGTCGGTCGTATGGCCAAAGATAGAAATCCTACATTAAGCTGAATACCTTAGCTTTGCTAGAAGCTCTCTCTCTATCCACCGACAGGTTTCGCAACGGCCCCACTTCGGTCTTTCCATCGATTGCAACGGTAGCTCTTTCATTAAGAAGAAAAAAAACGGATAAAAATAAGTCGTGTCCCAGCCACAGTGCAGCGCCCACATTATATAAATAGCACGGCGCCACGAAGGTCTCCGTCCGTCTGCAGCAAGGTATTTCAGGCACTCGATCTTTTACCCAGATATAAATATCAGCTATATTTGACAAAGCTATTTCAACCTCGTACGTTCAAGGCGTAACAGTGCCTTCTTTAGTGTAACTTACTAATGCTATAATATTAATTATTTGCAGTATCTAGAATATTATGGGACGCAAGAAGATTCAAATCAAGCGTATCGAGGATGACCGTAATCGCCAAGTTACTTTTGCAAAGCGCAAGAATGGTATCTTTAAGAAGGCCATGGAGTTGTCGAAGCTCTGCGACTGCGAGATTGCACTCGTTGTATTCGACTCGAACGAAAAACTTTATCAATATTCAAGTACAGGGGTGGACCAAATTCTTCTTAAATATACTGAATACGGCGAGCCATACGAGACGAAGGATAATACCGACGTGAGTTTGTCAAACATATTTATTCGCTGAATGACAAACTAATTTTTTAAATTGATAGTATGAAATAATGTTTGGTGAAAAGAAAAAGCAGCTGCAACAAGCTGCAAAGGAGGCTGCGGCAGCTATGGCGGCGGGAATCAATTCTGAAGCTTCAAGTAGCTATAACATGGTCCACGGATGCGTTCCGAACGGAGCTCCCGTACAGTCGTTACAGAACATGCACGGAGGCATGAATGGGGCCTCATTGGGACTTACGAATGACCCCGACCAGTACATGCTGAACTCACGCAGCCGTCCTCCACAAGCTCAGAAAAAGCGAGTGCACCGCAGTTTTCAGCAACTTTTGAAAAAAGAGCACGCTGGTTTTATTCCACCATCCCTCCCACCATACCAGCACGGGGTAAGTTGTTTTAAGAGATTGTTTTACAAAATTTTTGCTAATTTTGTATACAGATGGGTATGCTTGGAGGTCTTTCAGGTCATCACATGCTGTCTGCACTACCTAGTCCACCAAACCTCGCAGGAATTATCCCGTCACCAACCAGTATGTAACCTCAACATTTTTGTTTGTGTCAGTCTCTAACTTTACATTTAACTTAAATTTCTGTTCAGCTGGGATGCTCCTTCATGATTTTAGCCCACAAAATGCAGGTTTTTTTGGACATCATTCCATGCTTGGTGGAGGGTTACCAGGAGAATTTCACGACAACAAAAGTAGCGTCCTTGGTCTCAATCTCGTACCATCAGACTTTAGTAATAGTAGCGCTAGCAGCGTTCACCCTCAGCAACCTCAGCAGTCAAAGGATGTGTACTACGTTCAAAGCAAGCAGATGGATTCGCCTAAAAAGTTTTCGGAAGAGTGTGCAGTTTCTCCCGTCGAAAACAGCGAGCCATATAGTGACAAACAATTGAATGAAGTCGCATATAAAATTGAAAATTACTCGGCAGAGGATTCAAGTCAGCCTCAGTCAGCTGAAGCATCAAGCAATTCGAAAGATTTTCAATCACCGATGGAGAATGAGGCTGCAAACGAGATCACCTCTGAATTAGCAATATCACCCGATCGCCAATTGAAAGACGTTCAACTAAAGGATGAACGAGCGCCATCAAATCTGTCCAAGTCGGACGACATTTTAAACGCTTCCCCTACAAAATCAGAATCGATATCACAGTCCCTCGCGACAGCATCAGAAACACAAGAAGCGAGTAGTGTTGAATTTGAAAAGCGTCCACGTCCAGAGGTATTGGTGACAGCATCAACAAGTCCAAACAAGCGGCAGCGACTTGCAGTTTAACATATTTTTGTAACGCGTTTGAAACTCTAATGAATGTCGTGACCAATACATCTTTTTTATTACATAAGAAAATGAAACAAATAAATTATTTTAATGACCCTTTTCCCGAACACATAAGAAAATGAAACAAATATATTATTACAATGATCTTTATGTCCTCACAGCAACAATTCCCGAAACAATTCTTTTAAAGGTACTGCGATTTTACAAATTATGTCCTAGTACAATTTAACGCACGGCAACTATAAATTATGAGCTGCCTTGGAAATCTCGCCTGACACTTCTTGTAGGGCACTCCATTGGTCTTTCGAAAGGGTAATGCCCTTCTTGCCAGGCTTAAACACGCCATCTTGCGCGTAATGCTCTCGCAAATCTATCAAAACTCCGTTGCGAAAATACCGCACGGTCACGCGTCTTTTATCCGACAGCTGTATCACAATAACAGATATCAGCTTTTAGCCACAGCTTCAGAACTATAGTCCGATACTCACCGGTAGCGCAATGGCTCGCTCGTCTCCACCCGGTTTCATAATGCAATCTGTAACACCAGCCAATGGCTCTATCCCCACTACATCCTGCTCCACCAGCTTAATCGCTTCATTAATTGCATCAGAAAAGTCATTAAGCTTTTCCCATTGCTCTGGCGAGAGCGATATGCCTACTCACAATCGCTAAGGTAAGAAATTGAGTAGACATATAAAGCGACATGATGTCCGACCTTTTTTGCCGGGTTTGGCGACATTTTGGTCGTCGTAGAACTCGCGAATGTCGATTAACTTCATTCCCTTCCACTTGCGCACCGTCACGCGGCGCTTCCTCGAAAGAACGAACGCCATGCTGCTGTCATCAGTTATCTGCGTAGCACCCTTTTCATGCATCTGTGGATCCTTCGATTGTGTTGTATCCTGCAATTTTGTTGCTGGCGAGGTGTTTGAATTGTTTGAAGGCGACAACGGCTGTCCCTTCGCCGCTTTTCGCGAGAGCAATTGTGTAAGTGATGGGCGTGCTGAATTACTTGCTTTTATACGCTTAGACGCATTCTCTTTTGGCTGTGCTGTGCGCTTGCGCATTGGTTTCGGTACCTCGTGCATCATCGACATGGTGCGAGATCGATTTTCGATTTTTTTCTTTACCTTAACTCTTCTAAAGAAATTCCGTTTCTTTTAATTTTGGGGTCCGCTAACCACACCCCAGTTTTCGCTAACCAGCCCCCCCCTGCCCCCAATACAGAATCCCTATGTTTTTTTATGGATTACCCCTACGCTATATTGACGAGCTTTGAGCTATGCATCAAGTCGAAGATATCGTCCATACTACCTACGAAATCTTGAAAGAGGCTCGCTTAGAAGTAAGCCGTCAAATCCAAGATGAGGGCTTCGTGTTTACTTGCATAGGAACAAAGAGAGTTGGACACCGCTCCAATGGTAAAATCAAAGCTATATGTCTGGAATGCTAATGTTCGGGGAACGCAACTCTGCCCAGCAGCAGCGTGAACGCGTACGCGGAAGCCGTGGAATAGGTTGTCAGTCCGCTTTAACAATCCGATTTAGCTTCCATGGCCGATCCAGATCTTCCACAGCCGATCGACCTTGATGCTCTGGGTACTGCAGATGATTGGGGACATTTCCTTTTCCTCATGCTACTGAGTTTAGTACACATTCAAGTCCAAAGTATTGTATAGCTGCTCCAAAACGATGTTTTCTATAACTGCTTCAAAACAATGTTTCCTCTGTTATGATCATCGTTAAAATTTAGCTTTCATACGTAAAGTCTGCAAGCTCTGTCGTTTTCAGCTTCCATTTGCCATTTTTGTCATATATACATGTTGTAACGGGGTGTATCGTTACATGAAATTACCAGTTAAAGGTTGTTAATTAATATATTATCTAAAAGGTACATAATATTTGGAGGATACTACTTTATATAGTAATGTTCAGAATTCTTATCCATAAATAGGTATAGACCATTATATCTATTTATTCCGCAGACTAATCAGCTGTAGAGATAAACAAAAGAGAGATACAGATAAGATAAGAATTCAATTACATGTTTATATTATATTAGATTATAATTAAGTTAGCATTTACAAGATAGATAGAAGAGATACTTAATTATATCAATACAGTTTTTCCTTTAAACCTCTTTAAGCTAGTTGCCTTAAAGAGATGTCTTCCTCTGCACTTACTAGTGTACGTAAAATAACGTAAGGCACCACTCGCAACTGAAGCAGTACAAGTCGTAGTGCCCCGTTACACACGTACAACCAGTCAAAATTCTTTTATTAAAATGCGGCCAATCATAGCTCGGAGCTGGTTAGCGAAAACTGGGAGGTGTTATGTGGATTTATTAATCTTATGTAAATTTTTATAGATTTAGATTTTTCAGTCGGATCCGCCTGTTTTTCATGATCGCAGTCCCGCCGCTTACGAAAAAAACATGGTCATAAGCGTACCCGTCGTCATGACTTGATGTCTACGGTGCAGTCCTTGCATCGATCGATTGGATGACCGAGCGAAATATGCGATCCCAATTGTAGAACGAACGAACGATGCAAGCCCTTCGTAACGATCTCGAGTCAGCTCGATAAAAATTGCCCCCCCCCCTTGAAGGATGAAGTGAAACGTCTAAGCCGGAAGTATAAGTTCCTGGCAGAAGTTTTGGAACGCGGGAGTTTGAATCACACCCAAAATGATCCTCCCACTGATAGCTTGGGCGGAGGCGTCGGACAATGCGTGCGCATCCTTCGACGCAGCTCGATCGTGTATGCACTGCCTTGGCGGTACCATACACGAGACGGGCCGATACACTTGGGCAGTGATTTTTACTGCTCGCATTTGTCACTACATATTAAGGTAGATTGATTAGATCGTTAAATTAACAATCTAATTAAACCTTAATATGTTGTGACGAACGCGGACTCTTCCATTTTTTAGTTTCGGTTCTGTCGCTCCACCGCATTAAGATAGAATCCTGCATGAAACGGCCACTACTTCTTGAGCCAGCAGGAACTCTCCTGCTGACTCGGTTTTTCAGTGCGCCCGGCGCGCACTGCGGAGATATTATTTTTTTCTCTTTAGTGAGAGCATCAGTGTTCTCGCTACATTATTGTTTTCGATGCTGAGTATATCAGAACATAATGATCAAAGTCAGGAATAGCCTATCGCTATTGCTGAGTTTGTCTTCTTCAATGTCGATTAAATCAACATTGGCATCTTTCGCAACAACTGATGAGTAAAGGCGTGATGAGCAAGAGCTAGAATATTATTGCACGAGCCTGCCCCTCCTCCACTAAATTAGAGTCATTTCAACAAAGGTGGGTATACGTGGATGGCGTGACCCATTTACGAAAAATGGTGTATGCTTTGTTGATGCATTAACCGAATTGTTGATACAAAATCTGCCATCGGCAAGAACTCATTCTAACTCGCGAACGAGTGGACTTACCCGCGAAGTATTTTTCGAAGAATACGATTTGCACATTCTGCCTGACCATATGTTTCCAGATGAAATTTTTAGCTGTATTCCAAGTATCTTGAGCACATAATGCCAAAACTTCGCCGTGGACCAGGGTCTCGATATGAGAACAATCACGGGGTAACCGATGGAGTCGAAATATCATGTCGACAAAGACACGAGCACAGCCTTTGGCTGTGGTCAACTCCAGTACTGCAGCAAGATTTACCATTTTACTGAAACAATCAACGAAAACAAGAATGACATTGTTCGTGTAAGTCCATAGATATGGAAAACCAACCCTCTGCCGGAACAGACAGAGGTCGTAACGGAGCACGGGATGAAGCACTGAGTTTCAGTCCGTGACAAGCTTCGCTAGCACGTATATTCTTGCAGGAGAGCATCTCAACAGTCCTGATAAGAGCTTTGACGAATTCATACTGGCGCAGTCAGTAGAAATTGCGGCTTATCGTGAGATAAGTGCTCTCACGTCCACGATGTCCGGTTTTTTTGGTCCGTCGTAACACTCATGCATGATACGTGAATGCAAATTAAATTGGGTGAAGATGACGACACGAGGTATGTCGCCAGCAATTGCTGTGTAATACAGCGAATTATTGCGTGTTGCGTATCGATCAGTTGAGGATAGATACAACTTTGACAATTCTTATAAAAATTGTTGTGATGGATTTTTAAGGTGATCTATCAAACCTTTAAGAGCCTTATCTTCTTGATAGGCTCTTCTCACGTCGCCAAGTAATGTTGACGACGGAATACTTATTCTTGCAACAGTGGCCTTATCCTCACTGTTGTTTTGCGCAGCCGGCAAAAAATTGGGCTGGCGAGAAGTTTATAGCCCACAAGAAGTTATACTTCGCGAAGAAAGCCAACCATTTCCTCATTCCTTGCAAAGGGTATGGACTTTTTACAGCCGTGCGTAAAGAAACATGGTCCGTTTAAGCAATGTACTGTCTATCTTCCAACATATAGACCCTTAACTTAGCCAGTGCATATTTCATGGAAGGAGTTCCTTGTGATGCACCGGGTTATTGCATTCAGAAGGTTTAAGCTCGCGCGATTGATTACAGACGACGTGCTCTGCACCGTCTACGTCATGTTGTATTAACTCACAGCTGATTGCAAAATCGCTTGCGTCACAGATCACATATAATAATCTGTCTGGTCGCAATTGCCAATATTGGCGATTGGATCAAGCTTTGCTTGATGCTTTTTCTTTACCAAAGAAGAAAGTTGTACTGTCATTTTGGCATAATTGCGAAAGTTATTATGTAAGTAAGTACGCCGCTATGCCGAGGAACTTTCGAAGTCTCTTTACATCGACTGGCCTAGGCTAGTCGGTGATCGCCTTTATCTGTTCGGATCGAAGCGTACATCTTGTTTACCCACGATGCACCCAAAAAGTGTTTTTTCGCTTGCAGCGAATATACACTTCTTGAGTTTTTCATACAACATGTGCTTTCGCATGAGTGTAAGAACCTTTCGGAGTGGGTACGATGTACTTCAGTGTCCGACTGTCCGCTCATGCCTCTATCATGAACAATGACGTCATCAAAATAGCTCGGTTCGAAATTCCGCACCGATCTTAGCAGATTGGTTATACATCTGTTGAATTTTGCAGGGGCATTACTAAGTCCCTGTGACATATCTCGCCACTCCCATAGCGTCTCGCTTGTTTTTTTACTGCTGTGAGCGGGATATCCTGTTCACGCATAAGGATCTGATAGAATTCATCTATCAGATCCATCGACGAAAAGAAAAAAACTCTATGACATAACGTCAACAACTATGTCTTTTCGTGGTATCGGCGTTTGAGTGCAGCATCATGCGCAATACGCCACCCTCCAATTGCTTTACGCACACAGGAGGTCGAAGAGCTATGTGGGGAGGTCGACTCCCTCACATGACTCGCTGCTAATCGAACAACAAAGAATTTGTCGATCGCTAATACTTGTTCACGAAGCAATGGCCACTGCTTCATGACACAGTATTTTGAACCTGGAAACAGGTCGATTTCGTGTCGAGTGCCTGTATCCTTAGGCAACTTGCCTGGTACGGATTCAGGGAGTACATCCTGGATTTTGATTGATAAAGGATTCGTCTTCGACAACTCACAGCATTGGGACGTAAAGCGTTCAATCCGAGTCTTCTCATCGACGACACTTTCGTCCATCGATGAGCTGCTGAAAACCTGTTAAAAGACGAGCTTGTTCCTCTATGCGGCGCTCTAAGGAAATTCGATTGCCGACCGAATATCGGCCACGTAGTTGTCATCTGTGACAAGCCGATCTGCTTGACTTTGCCACTACACAGATCACGCAAGAGATATTTCGGTTCTAGCGTTGGCAATTGAGTTATCTCCGAAGTTAACTTCGGAAGAGATATCAGATCAAGTGTATAAGCGCCTACACTTGATCCGTTGCTTACTAATACATTTAATGTCTCAGTTTCTTCTTTGGAACTTATATCCAAAGGTACCTGGAACCTTTTTTTTCACACGTTTCTGGGGACTTATTCACGCAGATTCTTGGGGAATTAGCCAATCAAGTTTTATTTGGGGAGCATCCTCCACAACTGCCTCTAGCTGTGGTTGCACAACCGCAGCGAGGTCCTCTACGATCAACTCGCCAGTCAATCTAGGATTTTCGCACTGTCTCTTATAGACTGGTGTTGCAAATTTTCTTGGATGTTACTTTTTTAGCAAACTGATTTTGTTTCGGTCGACTTAAATTATTCCAGTGATCGATCTTCAACGCTACCTGTGCTTGTGCACAGCCGTCGGTAACTAGCTCCACCGTGTGATAGGTTATCATACTGAGGCGTTCTGCAGTCGTCTAAACGACCGAACCACAAGTGAGGCCATCGCATTCACTCGTAGGACCTCCACACGCTTTTAGGCGCTCCAAGTCATTCATTAGATTACCAACTGATGAACGAGAGGCAGGCGTCGTAACGGCTTCATGCTGCCAGTTTATGCATGGCTCGTACTTTCTGAGCCATGGTTATCGAAGGATAACGTCAAATTTGTCATTTAAATCAAGTACGATGAAATCATCATCGTACTGTTTACCCTTTAACATGTATTGGATACCAACTACACGCTCGTTTACGGTTATAGATGTGCCTGATGCTAGGCACACTGTCATCCTCGTTAAAAGGATATCGCGTTCGATATATTTGAGTCTGCGATCTTCTAGCGATTGGTGTAGAATGAACTTGTTCGACGCCCCACAATCGACAAGAGACTTAAGTGGCAATCTATTTGACACTTTTATTTTCAAGGTGATGAGATTACTTCATCACCTGGGGAAGTTACACACAATGCTTGAGTGTGTGGAGCAACATTCGTCAAAAGGCCTGCACAAAAAAAAAAAAAATTCTTCAGATTAGTAAGGCGGTCCGCACCTACTGACCCCGACCGCTTTTTTGACGATCCGCCTTGTCGTTGCGATTCGCAACAGCGTCGGATCCGCGTCTTCCGCTGTTCCTAGCAGGAGGACGATCGTTTCGCTCAGTATTTCTAGGCACTCGGCATGGGCACTTTACTCAAAAGCGTAGTGGCCCATTTCTTGACAAATATTACATTTTTGTAATCTTTTGTAAGTGGAAGAGCGAGGTTTCTCGCTCTCTACATACGAGAGATCCATAGGTTCTGGACTTCCGTTTTCAGGTCGTCTCGGAGGACGATTAGCTACTGAGTAGACAAAGCCTGTTTAAGACTGAAGTCATCCTGTCCGCTGTAGAGATCGCTTGGTCGAGCGACTCTAATTCTAGCCGGAACAGGTGGGTCTGTACAGAACGGCCTACAAAACCTTCAAATAAATACAGTTGCCTGTGTCTCTTCATCAATTGGATGCCTCACGATACAACTGACCAGGTATCGTGTATGCTGGTCATAAGCTTGAAGGTCACGCTTGCCCTGGTTCGAATCCCGAAGCTTGGTACGAGCCCTTAATTCGGCACGTGGCGGCTCAAATGTTTGCCCGAGCCAGGTCGCAAAGACCTCTTACAACCAAAAAAAATCAATTGGTAGCGAAGTTTGAGCCCAAAGGCACTAAATTTGGCACGTCCGGATAAGTTGTTCATGCCAAATTTCACTTTCGTCGCATCATCACTGATACGGAGAGCTCATTGGCGTCGTTTAATTCGACGAACCATCTTGAAAGGGAGTCGCCTTCGACTGCCAAATAAACTTAAAGATTCCTAGCGTTAAGCTTTTGGTTCGACGTGGATGCGTCGGCCCGCTAGCAGCATGTAAATGCTGTTGTCTCAACAGCTCTAACTGTCGAGCACCCTGTTCTCTTAACACATCCGCGTGTTGGATGCCTTGTTGGTGAAGCAAGGCTACTTTCTCTTGGGCTTCGTCGAGTTCATGTTGTTTGAACTCGGCTAAGGCCGCATGTTGTTCACATGTATTCAAAGTGAACAGCATGACGCCAACGGCCATGAGTCGACACCGTTGCCGTCACCTCATAGTAGTGATTTGGACAACGAGCTCATGAGAACTGCAACTTTGCCAGGTCCCTCGCGAAAAAAAAACACGCGTTGGCAGCAACTGTAGAGACGACGCCCAAGAAGCTGTTAGCGGACGCAAATGACGCCGAAAACGACCGAACTCATCCGTTCAATCGCTCTCCATTCAAGGTCACTCAATTAATAAACTTTCACGCGTTGGGCGATAGTCTTCTTGAGGGGCTTGAAACTTTCCTTTTTCATCCAACATGTCCATGTTGGATGGAACGTGTCTGAGTCGTTGAATGGACTACGAAGTGCTACCAGGCGTAACGGGGCACCCTTTGCTAGTACTGTTAACAGTGCTAGACAACCTACATGATTACAGTGAAGGTGGGTGGCTCGGTTACTTCACATGCACGACGTGCAGATGATGATTACAGGTAGCTAAGAAGTCTTATCTACTAAAGGAAAATTCTAAGGCTTGAGAATAGAGAAAAAGTAAAAGTTGTATCAAGATATTGAGCTCCTACGTAACGATCATCTATCTACTACTGACTTTATTATATACTAGCAAACTTTGTATAGCGCCTACTTGCGCACTGTACAATCGTGTCTTGTGACGATTGGCAGGGTTGTTTCAAACTTGAATCAATCAATCAATACAACTAATGTCTTATTGCGTCAATATTACCAAATTTGGTAATATTGAAATTATAAAGTCAAAACCAATAAAATATATTAATTCTTTATGTATTTTCTCTCAAAAGAAATAATATTTATGCAACGGCACATTCCGTTACAACTGCTGTATAACTGCCACAATATTACCATATTGATAATAAAATCAATAAAGATAGGGAGCCGGTGTAGCTAAACACCCTTTTCGAAATAGCTACACCTCTAAAAAACAAAGAAAAATAATAATATAGAAAAACTTTGTGACCGATTGCAGTGTAAAATGTTTTTGCGCTCATTCGAGGGTGTTTATCACTACAACTCCGCCAACATAATTCTCGGTCTTCACCATGCCGCTTGCTCCACCCCCAGAACACATTTACGAGACTCGTGAGGAAGCGGAGGAGGCAATTAAAAACGTTTGTGTGGCAAGAAGGTTATTAAACGAAAATATTACGCGCGAAGGCCGACAAATACCGAAAAACTAGAAAGGTGTGGTTGGTTGCACTCATGATGGTGGCTACAGAAGCAAGATCACAAAGATTCGCCAAACGTCAGAAATGCTTCTTATGTGCTCATGATCACTGACGTCGACATCGAGGTGCCGAACGTCTCCGTCGATAGGAGCTATCACGAGTTATCAGCCTGTTATCCCTTGAGCACCAACTGATCCAAAATTCTGGGCAAGAATGGAGAGTAAGTGTGGTCTCTGCAACACACGACCATGAGGCAACCGATAATCTTGCAGCATTACCGGAAGCCAGGGCGTTAAACCATTTGCAGAAGCAGAAGATTTTGGACTTTTGAAAAGGAGGAGCACCTCGATTAGTTTTAAGCACCATGATGCAACCAGATCCTGCTTTTTTCTAGCCACTGGACAAGATATTTACTGTGTAAAAAAACGTGAACGAGAAGAATTCTCCTTGGGCGTAGCCCTCTTGAAGCGCTACTAGACACACTGGAGGAAAATGCAATCTAGAATGAATTTGATCGAGAGCAATCGTCAAATAAACTCACACGCCTCTTGATTGCACTAAAGTCTTGTATCTCAACGGAGAAGGACTGTTCTTCAGAAGGCGTTCTTGTAGTGGATTCGACAAACAAAACGAACAGGTAAGTAACTTTCTCGAGAAATATATTTTATTTGGAATAGGAGCATACGAATCTCTAGGTTTCAATTTAACTGCTCCATGTCATGGGTGTGGCATGCCAAAACCAGTCATAATCCCTTGCTTAATATTCTTGCGACAAGAATCAGAGGACGATTACATCTGGGCACTTCAACAAATTAGACACATTTTTCAAGACAGAATCGCTGGGCCTATTGTCATTGTCACTGATAGAGAATTAGTATTGATGGCGGCAATCTCACTGATACACCTAAAGCAAAGAATATTCTTTACATATGGCATATTGATAAGACTTTACGATCACCAAAGGATTGCCGTGCTCCCATACAACCTGGAAGCTGCAAAATATGGAATTTACGTTGCAAAAAGATCAATTTACCAGCGCGGGTGGCTTAACAAGCCTAAAGTTCTACCCTGCACCCTGCGATACCTCTGCACGATTAAATAAGTTTTCGGACATATTAGCCAAGATGCAAGAGCATCATTTAGGCTTGCCTCCGCACAGGCAGACGTTACGATCACCAAAGGAGCAAGAGCATCATTTAGGTTTGCCTCCGCACAGGCAAAGCAAGATATCAATAACCTCGCATCTATTTCAAGCTCATCGATAAATGAGTCGGCATCAGTGGCTACACGTGGACGGCCACAAGGATCAAAGAATATCAAAAGCGATCCGTCAGTATATGAGTACATTGAAAGGACGGGGCAAGCGCCACAAAAACGAAGATTCGGGGCCTATGATCAAGAAGGTCACAACAAGCGCACGTGTCGTCAAACCAAAAATAATAACCAAATAGACGCCGGCTGATGCCTTCGTTGCGGCAAATCTCATCGACTTTGCTAGGATTTGGTCTCACGAGAATTGTGATATTTTTTACGCAGGTATCTCCGATAATTTTCGCTTAGCAAGCAGCTTCTCGCGTGTAAAGCAGGCCACAAAATAGCAACATACGTCCTATTTTTCAATAATCCCATCGATATCTAAATAAATTCGTCCACGTCGAAGACTGGCAAATTCTGCGTTACATGTCCGTAAACTCGGCGTGAAATGTTGTCATTCCCGAAAACAACATTTCTTGCTGCTTCGAGTGAAAATATTGTGGAACGCCACATCCCCTCTTTCAGGGTAAACTCGAGCCATGTGGCCTGTAAAGTTACCAGGGTTTAACACAGCCATTGCACGAACCGTTTTGTCAGCATCACAAGCTTTTCTTTACAGCGCCTGTCATCTCTTTTACATCAAAGCACCACGCATTGGCCAAATCCAGGAGTAGCCTATGGTGTCAAGATATATGGGGCCTGTTAGCCCTGGTACCTCCTACAATATTGCGGATGTGAAATTTGCGCGTGCAATTGCGTTGGCTAAACAGTTTTGGTGCTTCTGACTAATCCGGTCATAGGCGGGTTATATGGCGATATCGAATAATTTAGGGGTGTAAGCCAGGGAGTGTGGCTATACCGGAAGGG
>NC_090610.1:3164091-3166834 GCF_004359215.1 Bremia lactucae | reverse complement strand
CCCTTCCGGTATAGCCACACTCCCTGGCTTACACCCCTAAATTATTCGATATCGCCATATAACCCGCCTATGACCGGATTAGTCAGAAGCACCAAAACTGTTTAGCCAACGCAATTGCACGCGCAAATTTCACATCCGCAATATTGTAGGAGGTACCAGGGCTAACGGGCCCCATATATCTTGACACCATAGGCTACTCCTGGATTTGGCCAATGCGTGGTGCTTTGATGTAAAAGAGATGACAGGCGCTGTAAAGAAAAGCTTGTGATGCTGACAAAACGGTTCGTGCAATGGCTGTGTTAAACCCTGGTAACTTTACAGGCCACATGGCTCGAGTTTACCCTGAAAGAGGGGATGTGGCGTTCCACAATATTTTCACTCGAAGCAGCAAGAAATGTTATTTTCGGGAATGACAACATTTCACGCCGAGTTTACGGACATGTAACGCAGAATTTGCCAGTCTTCGACGTGGACGAATTTATTTTGATATCGATGGGATTATTGAAAAATAGGACGTATGTTGCTATTTTCTGGCCTGCTTTACACGCGAGAAGCTGCTTGCTAAGCAAAAATTATCGGGAGATACCTGCGTAAAAAATATCACAATTCTCGTGAGACCAAATCCTAGCAAAGTCGATGAGATTTGCCGCAACGAAGGCATCAGCCGGCGTCTATTTGGTTATTATTTTTGGTTTGACGACACGTGCGCTTGTTGTGACCTTCTTGATCATAGGCCCCGCATCTTCGTTTTTGTGGCGCTTGCCCCGTCCTTTCAATGTACTCATATACTGACGGATCGCTTTTGATATTCTTTGATCCTTTTGGCCGTCCACGTGTAGCTACTGAGGCCGACTCATTTATCGATGTGCTTAGATAGAAAAGAGGTTATTGATATCTTGCTCCTTTGGTGATCGTAACGTCTGCCTGTGCGGAGGCAAGCCTGAATGATGCTCTTGCAACTTGGCTATTACGCCCAAAAAAACTTATTTTCTGGTTTAACGCCCTGGCTTCCGGAAACGCTGCAAGATTATCGGTTGCCTCGTGGTTGTGTGTTGCAACGACCACACTTACTCCCTTATCTTGCCCAGCATTTTGATTCTGTTGGCGATGAATAGTGACTGCCCATGAGCACATAAAGAAGCCTTCTTGACGTTTGGCGAATCTTTGTGCTCTTGCTCCTGTGCCCACCACCATGAGCGCAAGCAACCACACCTTTCTAGTTTTTCGGTATTTGTCGGCCTTCGTGCGTAATTTCTTCATTTGATAACCTTCTTGCTACACAAACGTTTCAATTGCCTCCTCCGCTTCCTCACGAGTCTCGTAAATGTGTTCTGGGGGTGGAGCAAGCGGCATGGTGAAGACCGAGTATTATGTTGGCGAAGTTGTAGCGATGCACACCCTGGAAGAGTGGCAAAAATATTTGACAGGGTGTGTGGCTATACACTTCCCAATCTTTATTATTCCTCTTACAGGGAATTATATCTTTGTAACGAGCGCCCCGTTGTAACGGGGCACAACGATTGCGAGTGGTGCCCTCCGTTATTTCACGTACACTAGTACGTGCAGAGGAAGACTTCTCTTAAGGTAACTAGCTTAAGAGGGTAAAATGAAATTGTATTAAATATAATTAAGTGTCTCTTGTTCTATCTTTGTAAATGCTGACTTAATTATAATCTAATACTAAACATGTAAATGAATTCTTATCTCTATCTCATCTGTAACTCTCTTTGATTACTCCTACAGCTGATTAGTCTGCGGAATAAATAGGTATAATGGTCTATACCTATTTATGGATAAGAATTCTGAATATTACTATATAAAGTAATATCCTCCAAATATTATCTACCTTTTAGATAATATATTAATTAACAACCTTTAAGTGTTAATTTCATGTAACGATACACCCCGTTACATCACCCCTCCCTTAAACGACAATTACTCTGAATGCCATTGGATGGAGTGGTCGCTATGTGACCACTTAATTTTTAAAACGATTTTGATTGGTCCAATCCATCATTTTAAATCCCATCGCATCAAGAATCAACTCATGCGGTGTGACGATAGTGCTGCGCCTTCGGCTGCGGTTCGTGCAGCCGCGGGTGACGCATTGCTATCTCTTGCGGCAGACGGAACGTCTGCCGTAGTGTCTTCCACTCGCACAACACTAGATGTTGCGAGTGCACGTGGTGATACACCACGTGAATACGACCCCTCTTTGGAGGTCGACTACGAAATACGAATATACGATTGCGAGTCGGATGAGGTGGCCGGCTCGGGGAGAATGGAACAGTCGCCTGATATACGCCAGGCGGCTGACTATGAGCCTTCGAATGAGAGGGCTCATTCTGATAGATGAGTAAATAGTCTATTTGGATCCGGAGATGAGGATGATCCCTCATCGCCCGTATAATCTTCCATACGGTCACCTGCACGTGTTTCTGTGCAAGGTGACGACGATGGCGTAAGCCATCGTAAGAAAAGTTCTTGTGTTACCCCTGCTTCAGTGGGTACCACTCAGGGGAGTGAAAACAATAAAATGTCTCATCTCGCTCCTGAAAAGAAACCGTGGCTTTTGCCAGAACGGCTTGTCAATAGCTTGTCTGGAGAAACTACTCCTCACAATTAATATTCCTTTAATTATTGCGACAAAGCTACATCGCCTTGATCCCAGCGCGAAGAACTTTCGCGCTGAGGAAGATTTCTATCTCGATGCTTTTCTTAACCATCGATGGTTTAGTGGCAA
>NC_090610.1:3120701-3137714 GCF_004359215.1 Bremia lactucae | reverse complement strand
ATCGATAACAACCTGTTGCTTTATTGCACAGACATCGTGGACCCCCCGCGTGTCGTTGTTCCTCATGATGAGGATTTGAAGTACCGGATCCTCTATGAGGCACACGATACTGCCCTTGGTGGTCATCTCGGTAGAGAAAAGATCTACGGCTCTGTAAGCCAGATTTATGGCCTAAACTTTATAAATGGGTCAGCACATACGTTGGTACATGCGAAACTTGCCAACGGGTTAAACCCTCGGCGCATGCTGCTGCGCCACTGGCAAGTCTTCCCGTACCCATAGAGCGTTGGGAGTCCATTAGTATGGATTTTTGTACGGTCTACCGAAAGATTCGGCCGATAACTCTGGCATAGTGGTCTTTGCTGACCGATTGAGCAAGATGACTCACTTAGCGGCTATGCCAGATACCATTGATGGTGAAGTTACAGCAAGGCTGTTCATCGATCGCGTGTTTCGACAACGCGGTTTGCCTGTGGCAATTGTCTCTGATCGGATCTTCGTTTCACAAATGAATTCTGGAAATCAATTTCCGAGTGCTTGGCACCAGATTGGACATGTCCACCGCGGACCATCCGCAGACCGATGGTCAAACTGAACGTGTCAATCGCGTCATTGAAGACCTTTTACGTAGTGTGTGTAGTGGGATGTGTCGTAACATGAAATTAACATTGAAAGGTTGTTAAATAATTATATTATCTAATAAGGTAGTATAATATTTGGAGAATATTACTTTACATAGTAACATTCGGAAAGCTTATCAGTTGGTAAATAAATACCATTATATCTACTTGCTCCGCGATCCAGTCAACATTGGACGCGCGCAAAGAGTGAGACAGATAAGACTTTTAGTACATGTTTTTATGCTTTATAGTTAAGTTAGCATTAAATAGATAGAAGCGGAAGAACTGAATTATACTAAATACAGTTTACGTTTAACCCTATTTAGAGCAAGTGTTTTAAAGAGAGTCTTTCTCTGCACGTGCTAGTGTACGTGAAATGACGTCAGGCAACACTCGCACTGAAACAGTGCGAAGTGGACTTGTACTGAAGCAGTACAAGCCGTAGTGTACTGAAGCAGTAAAAGTCGTAGTGTACTGAAGCAGTACAAGTCGTAGTGCCCGCTACGCCTGGTAGCACTTTGTAATACGTCCAAGGACTACAGCTCTATCATCTAGCAAGGCTCTCAACAGGCAGAACTATTGAGGTTACACCAGGTACAGACTCCTGTACCTGGGATGACGCACACGCGTCGTCCCGATTTCTTAAAGATTGACATCTCTTAGTATAGGGGAGTCGAAGAAGACTCCCTCTTAAGATGGTTTGTCGAGCTGGTCGATGCCATAAGGGCTCGTCACATCGGCGACGAGCAAATGCAAGTCACATTTGCTCAATCAAATTTGGCAGGTCGTGCCAAAACTTGGGCATTGGGCCTCAAGTTGCGCGACCTATACGTCTTTGGGTCGCTAGAGGCTCTTAAAGCCCGGCTCAAACAGACGTTCGAACCACCTAGGCTGAGTTCAGAGCTCGTTCAGAGCTTCTGAACCCAAGCAAGGCAAGCGTGATGTCCACGCATATGCCCAGCACATACGAATCCTGGCGAGTAGTATTACAAATAACCCAGTTCATTAACACACGTTGATTACGGTGCTCATGCAAGGTCTTACAGATGGTCCCGTAAAGACCAAACCTGCTCCGCTTGGAACTGTATACGCTTGAAGAAGCAATATCCGTGCGGAACAGGAGGACTATAGCTTGAGACAGGCTCAAGCTAGTTCGTCATCATATCGTCCTCCAAGACGACACGAGTTGGGAGGTCCAGAACACATGGACCTTTCTTACGTCGAAAGCGAGAGACCTCGCTTTCCGAGCAATAAGCGATCGCAGAAACGCCATCGCTGCCAAAAATTAGGACACTACGCTCATGAGTGTAGTGCCCCACGCCCAACACCGAAAGGTACTGAACGTAATTTTGGACCGTATGCCAAAAAGAGCAACGGTCGCGGGTCCGACGTTGTTGCGAAATTGCAACAGCGAGGCGGACCACCAATAAAACGGTCGGGGTTAGTAGGGGGCACATAGCCCTACTGATCCAGCAACCTCAAGAGATTTTGCAAATCTCTTGACTCAAGTTGCTCCAAACACACAATCATTATGTGTCTCTGCATCTGGTGATGAGGTATCTCTCATCATCTTGAGATTAAATGTGACAAATGATTTGTCACTTGGAGCCCTAGTGGACTGTGGAGCGTCGAAAACCTTTATTTGTCGCCAGTTGCTAGAGGGTCGTAAGCTCAAATATGATGAGCGCGGCATCCCTCCAACGAGGATGACGGTGCGTCTAGCGACAGGCGCATTGATAACAGTAATGAAATGTGTAGTGAAATTTCACCACACGTTAAGAGATTAAAGTACGATGATGATTTCATCGTACTGGATTTCGGATGACAAATTTGATTTCATCCTAGCTTTACGTTGGCTCAGAAAGTATGAGCCAAGGATCAGCTGGCAGCATCGATCCGTAAAGAAGCCTGCCACGTGTTCATCAGATGGCCATCCGATGAACGTCATGGAGCGTCGACAAGCGTGTGGACGTACTACGAGTGAGTACGATGGCCTCACTTGTGGCACGGTCGTTAGTACGACTGCACAAGATCACAGTGTGATTACAAATCACACTGTGGAGTCAGCTGCCGGCGGCTGTGCGAATGCACAGGCAGCGCCAAAGGTCCACGACTAAAATAAGTCAAGTGGATTGAGACATGAATGTACGCCTAGCGGACGACATTTAAGGAAGATACTGGTTGTCCAAAATGGACAACAGGATGATCCTAGATCGAGTAGAGAGTCAATTGTAGAGGACCCAACTGTGAAAGCGCAATCACAGTCGGAAGACGTTGAGGGAAGAGGTCCCCACGTACTTGAGGAGAAATCTCCTTAAATAGTTAATGTTGAAGTGGCTAGACTTCAAGATGCCGAGGAATTAATCCCTCGTCAGCCTGTGGATAATTCTCAGGAAGAAACCGAAACATTAAGTGTACTGGTTAATGACGGATCAAGAGTAGGCGCTTATACTTTTGGTATGTATGCGCCTCCAAAGTTAAATTCGAAGATAACTCAATTACCAACCCTAGAACCTAAATGGTTCTTGAGAGATCTGCAAAGTGGTAGAATCAAGCAGATCTGCCTACTCATCACAAAGGACGAATACGTAACAAATACTCGGTCAGCGGCAATTTTTGCAGAGAACGAACGGGTTCTCAGCAGCTCATCGATGGACGAAAGTGTCCTCGATGTGAAGACTCGGATTGAGAGATATACTACTCAATCCCGGGAGTCACTTAAGACAAATACTTTACACAACGATTTGATTGAATTCAGGGATGTATTCCCTGAAACAGTTCCACATTAGTTGCCTAAGGATAAAGGCTCGACATGAGATCGAGCTCAAACCGAGATCGAAGTACTGCGTCGTCATGAAGCAGTGGCCACTGCCCCGTGAACAAGTACTTGCGATCGATAAATTCCTTTATCGATAGATAAAAAGCCGGCCATGTAAGGGTGCCAACCTCCCCACATAGCTCTCTGACTTTATGTGTGCGAAAGGACACAAGGTGGGGGATAGTGCACGCATTCAATAAACTTAATGCTGCAACGGTAGCTGCTCAAACGCCGATACCTAGAAAAGACGTAATCATGGATGGTATGTCGAAGAGTATACCATCTTATCTTCTATGGATCTGACGGATAGATTTTATCAGATCCTTATGCGTGAACGGGACATCCAGTAGACAGCAGTGAGCACTCCCAGTGGGATGCTCCGGGAATGGCTAGTAATGCCAAAGAGGCTTAGTAACGCTCCTGCAACATTCAACAGATGCGTAATGAAATTGTTAAAACCGGTGCGAAAATTTGCACCGAGTTATTTTGACGATGAATCGTCCACAGCCGAGCCATGGACGGAAAGACGGACGTGGAAGTTCATAAAACTCACGTTCGTCAGGTTTTTACACTTATGCGAAAGCATAAGTTGTACGCAATCTCAAGAAGTGTATATTCGCTGCAAGCTAAATATCACTTCTTGGGTGCATCGTCGGAAAACACGGCGTGCGCCCTGATCCCGAAAAGACCAAGGCAATTACCGATTGCCAGTTCCAGTCGATTTCAAGGGACTTAATAACTTTCTTGGATTAGCGGCGGACTTGCACAAGTACTCCCGCAATTATGCCGAGATGACAGTTCATCTCTCTCGTCTCTTGAATAAAGACGAGAAATGGCTATGGAACGCTGATTGTCAGCGTTACTTTGCAGGTATCAAGCAAGCTTGATGCAATCGCCAAGATGGGCGATTTCAGATCAAGACAGACAATTGTATGTGGTCTGTGACGCCAGCGATTTCGCAATCGGCTATGCGTTAATGCAATACGTAACAGACGGCGCGGAGCGCGTCGTCTGTTACCTATCGCGTCAGCTGCAACCAGCTGAACGCATTTACCCAGTGTATGACAAGGAACTCCTTGCCATGAAATATGCACTGGCTAAGTATAGGGTCTATCTCCGAGGAGATAGACCGTTCAACGTATAAAAGGACCATGCGTCATTACGCACGGCCGTAAATAGCCCACACCTCTCTCAAAGAATGGCGAGGGGGCTATCCTTCGCGGAGTATAATTTCTCCGTCGAATATAAACCAGGACGACTTAATGTCGTCGCTGATGCGTTATCACGCCGACCCGATTTCGAGTTGGCAGTGCACTCCAACAGTGAAAATAATCCCACTGTTGCAACATTCATTTCAAGTGTTCCGTCTTCAACCTTGTTTGATGACATAAAGAAAGCCTACGCAGAAGATAAGGAACTTCTGCGTTTAATGGATCATCCGATGAATCCATCCGATAAATCTTTTAAGGATTTACCGGCTTTATATCGATCGTCATCCGATCGATACACAATACGCAACGGCTTATTGTTTTACACAGCCATTGTCGGCGACACTCCACGTTTCGTCGTCTCAACCCACAATTATTGGCGCTTGCGCATCATGAATGAGTGTCACGATATATCGAGGTCACAGTTCCGTACGCTCATCAAACCAACAGGAAACCCCGCACCTACTGGGTATCGACGTTTTCCCACTCCGTACCAGATCTCTGGTGTAGGTCGGAGTTCCGGCGACATTATAGGTTTGTATACGGATTTCTTAGAAAGAACCAAAAAAATGGAATCAGCGGTAAAATAGATGGTAGATTATTACATACCACATCTTGGAATTCCTTAATCAAGGAATAAAAGGGGCCGTAGGATCTTAAAGGATCGATGACCCAAATTTGATTGAGCGAATGCGACTTGCATTTGCTCGTCGATGATGTGACGTGCCCTTATGGCGTCATCTAGCACTTTTTTCTTGGCGTCGTGCGTATTGCAAGGTCAGACAACCCAGTCGCAAAAATAAACAGCCGTCCTCGCTAAAGCGTTTAGTGCTGAGCGAGAATCCCGCCAGTGCACACAGTCCGAAAGGTTCTTTTAAATATAAATAAGCATAAGTTGTATGCAAATCTTAAGAAGTATGGATTTAGAGGGATCCTCTAGTTTAAGGACCTCCCAAGTCATTTCACAACGTCAGACTAGAGCCAAGCTCAACAGGGTTTTCTTTCCCCGCTGATTATTCCAAGCCCGTTCCCTTGGCTGTGTGTTCGCTAGACAGTAGATGGGGATAGTGGGAATCTCATTAATCCATTCGTGCGCGTCACTAGTTAGATGACGAGGCATTTCGCTGTATCTAATTATTGTGCGGTCTGTGTGACCCATTGTCTGCGGTGCGACAAGGGTGGAAGATACTCGTTTCTCATGGAAAACGTTAGACATTTGCGAGACATTTCGGCCTTACGATTGGTCAAAAGTATCATGAAGAAGTGGCCCCACTGCCTCGTGATCAAGTACTTGCGATCGATAAATTCTAAATCGATCGATTAAAAGCGAGCCATGTGAGTCTGATTTCGTGATTTGGATTAATCCAATCGTGTTGGGCTGTCCACTGATGTTCTGCTTGGCTTCGTAAAAAACTAGAAGTTTTTCGGAATTCGGACGTTTTCCAAAAATAAAAAATATTGCGTAGACACTAACTCGTTATAGGATAGCTTTGACGCACCTTGTACGATTTTGTACTGGTATCGAAGTACGTAATAGGATGAGGTCATACGGACTCAGTAATGGGGCACACATCGGTTGGAAACCGTTGATGTGGTACATTTACCTTATAGGTAATATACCCTTTTATCCTATTTTAAGGGAGGCGCTAGTGAGCGGTTTCGTTTCGCTATTGAGCGCGCACCCAAGTAGTAGAGACAATTCGCCTCTTAAAGGCTGGGACATTCACGTCCTCATATTCCCTAGCATGTATAGGTTCTATACCAGACATGGTCTCAGGAGTATTGCACCCTTGATGGCTCGGCAGTAGGCCAACAATGCTTTCAGCATTCATTGATCGTTATTACAATGATTGTCACTCGACGGAGTACGTGCCGTTCCACCCCATTTTTCTTGAGTTATATTCAGAACTAATGTTTTCAACGGTGGAGTTTATTAGCCCAGACATTACAATGTCTTGAACACTGACAGGCTCAGTCAATGATCCGCGTCAATAGCTCTTTAGTTGCCTTGCAAAGGTGGGTTCATGACTCAAAAACTTTGCTAGGAACATTGCGCGTGACGCCTAAGCTCTTAGACCTCCAATCGATCCATGGCTCATGGCGTACAAGCCAGGTCATGCCAAGGATGAGATCATATACCGAATCCAAATGAAGGACGAGACAGCGTTCCATTCTGTCAAGTCCAGAAACTTTATCCCTAAGTTCAATGGAACTTTAGGGTCAGTGTAACGAGTCCCAGTCGCTAAGCGAACAATGATTGTATCACTTTCATGCGCTTAAAGCGCCTCAACGTATTGTTAATTTCCTTCAAGGGAAAGACGTCGAGCATAATTGTAAGACGCTCCTGAGTCAACTAAAATTGACCATGGCTTATTAAAGCACTTCACAATCGCTTCAGCGACTAACAAGCCAGGCTTTGGCGCCCCGTGCCATTACGCACCGAGCTAATAAGGGCTAGGTTCTGTATGCTCTCACCTCCTAGAGGTTTAACAGAGCCTGGGTCTTCCCCAAAGGGCGCCCCGCACCTACTGGGTATCGACGTTTTTTCCGCACCCAGTTCAGATTACTAGAAAAGGTCGGAGTTGGTGCACTTTAGAGCTTTACGCGTATTTCGTAGGGGACAGGCCGGACGTAAATGTTTCGAGCTACCGACATCTAACATCTACGGATGTTCTTATGCTGTTCCACAGCTTACAAGCCTCTTCTCCTTCCTCAACGAGGCTTAGATCCATGGGTTCCGGTCTGTTAGACGGTGCTCATGTGCTCTAAGAGCTTGGTCGGTAAATAGACGTGCTAACACGAGCAGACTTTAAGTCGAACTCAGCGCGTAGCGCTATGGCAACTGCCTCTTCGAAAGTAGCAGGATGAGATTGGAATAATCTCGTCCGGGCAACGCCCTCATTGAGACGACAATTGCTTCTTGCACCGGGTCTTGATGCATAGATGCAATGAGAGTTATCAACTCCTGGACATAGTCCTCGAGGGTTCGTTTACCCTGGCGAGTCGCTATGAGCCGTGATCGCATGCGAAAAGCCTGATCAGGCGGTGCAAACATGCTAGTCATTTGCTGTTTCAGCGAATACCATGAGGGAAGAGCGTCGTTTATGGACGTACAGCACGAGAGTGCCCACTCCATTGCTCTACCTCGAGTTTGGAAATAGCCATAGCCACCTTTTGGCGTTCTGCTAAACACAAGGCGGAGTCAATGGACAACTCTGTCTTTTAATCCAAAAAGGAGGATTTTCTCCCTCTTTTCTTTCAAATGTCGTTACATTGACAGCTAGAGGGCGACCCTTTGGCTCTGAATCAGGTACAGAGATGTACTGGGTTGGCATAGATGCCGCAAGGTGATCTTGTACCTGGCCTATCAGGGAGGATTCATATCGCACGAAGGCTTCATGCCTTGCATGCAGGACCTCTGGCCCCTGGAATATAATGAACGCTACATGCTCAAGCCCAAATAAAGTTTCGAGCTAGTCATAAGCTAAGCGTTGCACCTCCGAAAGTTCTGGAAATATTTCCATTTCAGTGAAGGTTTGGTCTTATAAAGACTCAGGCGTAGATTCACTACGAGTGCTACCAGGTGAAGCGGAGCTACATCGCTCCTAAAAAAGTCAGAGGAAGACTTTTAGACTCAGAGAGTCTCTTTGCTCTATAGAAAAAATAAATCCAGCAATTCAGGGAGTCGTACAAGCTATTAAAGCTTAATGAATCCTAGTCAAGGGATTCAGGGGTTCGTAGAACCAAGTGGCAACTAGTGCCCAAGAGTATATACCTTAGAAAGGTATCTATCTCTTACAGATCAATGCGCAAGCCTTAGGAAGGCACTTAAAGCTTTAAGATAAAAAAAGAACTGCAATTTATTTTATTATTTAATCTAAAACCTTACACTAGCTAATTTAAAATTGATTTCGGCTGCCAGATTTATATCTGACGGCGACAACATTTGTTACCCATAATAAATGGGATTAAAGTAATTAATTATACTAAAAAAGGAAGGCGCTAGTGAGCGCTCACTTTTCGCTTTTGAGCGGGCACCCTAGCTTTTAGAACCCTGTACGTCTCTTTGAATGGGCGAAATGGTACTATACTATACTCTTTAAGATTCATGTCTTCGAATTCATCCTAAACTCTGTAATGAGCAACATAGAATTAATCGAAGAGCGCGTATTTTTCACCTTCGATGATGCTCGCGCAGCTGTAGACGCGTGTATGAAGGACGAGGGCCTTGTTTTGACCATTAAAACAAAGCGACGTGTAGGGAATAGGAAAGACGGTGACATTAAAGATGTTGTTCTAAAATACTCTTACGCGGGGAAGGCAAAGCAGTTGGCACCAGGTGCTCAGCGTAAGCGTGTCACTGCAATTCATAGCAATGGATGCCCCTTCTTCTCTTGCCTCATCGCCAGGGAAAGGTAACGGAAGAGACGCAGAAAAGGACAGTGGAAGTAACAGTCAATATTCACAGCCATGAGCCTTTCGCCGAACCTTCTGCACATCCCAGAAATCGTGCCGTGAATGCAGAATCGCAACAAGAGGTGTTTCAGCTATCTGTCGCCGGGCTTAAAACCACGCGAATTATAAGCCTCCTGCAAAGGGAGGGTCTCTATTACACCTCGCGACATGTACAATCTCTAGCAGACAGAGCGCTCGCGTATCCGTGGCGGTCATTCTTCTCTCCAGGTATTACTTGACAGCCTTGAAAGCAGCAAAAATGCGCCATATTATAATAAGTTTGATAAAGAGAGACGGCTTACGCAGCTCTTTATAGTCTCCCCATCCGCCAAGGAGATGTGCAGCAAGTTTTTGACAGCCAAGTTATGGTTGATTGATTCAGCCTACAAAACTAATAGGTTTGGCAGCCCTTGCTACATATTGTAGGGGATACATCCACTGCTCAAACATTCACGTTCGCATACTGCTTTTTGACCGCAGAGAGGGAGGAAAACTACATGTGAGCAATACAATTGGTAAAGCAGGTACTTCAAACATTCTTTGTCGGATCACCTGGGGCGTCCTCGAATTTCTCTCGCATTCGCTTGAGTTTGTCATCAATTGATGGCCCTGCTGCTACTGCTGAGGATGACATCAAATTTTTTATTCAATCCAGTCAGCCGCGTTACGAGGAGGTTGAACTAGCCACCAATGTTGATCGAAGTCCTTCAGGGCGAGAGGAGTCACGGCTGATCGAGATCGAAATGCGTGCTTGCAAGGAGGCCCAAAGGTGGAGGTGAACAGTCCTTGGCAATCACCATCCACCTCTCTATCTTTGAATTGCTAAAAGGCCGATTGCAATCCTGTTATCGTTACTTTGCCCGTGACTGCAGAGAAAAACGGTTCAAATCTCAAGTCTGCCTTTGAGCGCTCAACGGCGGGTTGGTGTCGGATGGCAGCAAGCAGCCCTTCGCAGGTGAGCCGGCTAGCTGTGTCAACTGTCAAGAAGTCGCCCATTGACACAGCAAGCCATTTCTTGTTAGCAGCATCAGCGCTTTCAACTCTTGAGGTAGTAAAGTGCCCAAAATGCAGCTTGTCTCGCAGGAAAGCAGCCACAAATCGGTCCGTGTAGCGCAGCCAGGTCTTCTCAAGGTAGATCACGACGTAGTGCGGGAAACTCGTACGCATTTACCCGAGCTGGCTCTCGTGCTCGTCTGGCGTCGATGTTTGAAGGGACTGATGTGTCCTTTAGTTTGCCAGTTGCGTACACCTTTTCAACTGGTCACAAGAAACATTATCGACCGTCACCGCTACTGCGCAGCGACAGGATCGCTCCTGATCAAGATTCTCCCTTAAATAATAAAGGGTGCACAAGAAGGTTTCATTGATGCAGAAAAGTTCCGGAGGCATCAATGCTGTCGAACGATCCTCAGGGCGAGATCCCGATCCGTCACAAAAGTTGTTTGATGTATGACCACCTTGACACTCTCCCTGAGGCCAATTTCTTCAATCCTGCGGACAACGACAGTCGTGGTCGGCCGGTGGGCTCCCTCTACGACCACAACACGCAATCCATCGCATTTTGAAGTAGTTGAAGTGCGCCGCTGAAACCAGGTAAAGGGTGCCTAAGGTGTCGGCAGGTGGTTCACAATAGCAGAAGGTGCCGGCAACCTCCTGTTACATCATCGGAATCGGTGCTGGTACCAATCTTCGACAGCACCTCATCCGCCGTCAATCTAGATGTTGTGATCCAATCTGGACGTCGTGATCGGTAGCTTGGTAGCGTTGATGCTGGAGATCCGTAGTTTTGTAAGGTATGGGAAAAATGAAGCCAGAAAAAATGTAAACGAATGGGAAATGCGGTGGAGTGATATTTAGGAATCTACAAACATCCGTTCTCTGTTTATACACCACTCCACCTCGCTGTACAGATGTATTTGGTGGAAGGTATCAGGTCTTAAGTGGTTAATTTTTGTCAATGATGTTTGTCTGAGCCTATCATGACAATTTTTTGGAATTTCCGGCCATTTTATTTACGGCAAATTTTCGCCGATTACCGCAGTTTATTATAGTACCATTTCGATCCCCCCCAAAGATACGTTCAGGATTCTATAAGGTGATTAAATAAGCGTCGAGACGTGTCTAAAATGACTGTGTCCGGTGCACTGCAATGAAGACTTAAGAAGAGATTGGATCTACAGTTTACAAAAAAAGCAACTCGACTGCCCGCATGTATAAAATAAATAGACTAGTATTTAGTATGCTTTTAATATTTGTGCGGATTAGTAGTGTTTTATAAAGAACTAAGGGATTTGTGATTTAGAATAATCAGAGGATTCGTTAAATTCAATACAGCCAACATTTTACATCTGTAATGCACGTCAGTTTCGAAAATACTAAAATTTGCATCACAAATTCGGCGTAATTACACTTCTACCAAGTAAAATATTCCACCAATCAGATTTGAAGTATTGCGTGAGGCCTACGTGGACCCAGCACTCATTTTCCAACTCGATTCATCTGCGACCATGTTCAGCAAGACTATCCGCTCGATGGCTGCTCCAGCGCGACGCGGCTTCGCTACTAGCCAGAAAATTAAAGTTCATAAACCAATTGTAGAGTTGGACGGTGATGAAATGACGCGTGTGATCTGGTCGCAGATAAAGGACAAGTACATCCACCCGTATCTGGACCTTAACATTGAGTATTTTGACCTGGGTCTGCCAAACCGTGACGCCACCGACGATAAAGTGACTGTAGACGCTGCGCACGCAATTCAAGAGCACCACGTCGGGATTAAATGCGCGACTATTACTCCAGATGAGCAGCGCGTTGAAGAGTTTAAGCTCAAGAAAATGTGGCGCTCTCCCAATGGCACGATCCGCAATATTCTTAATGGTACCGTCTTCCGTGAGCCCATTGTCATCTCCAATGTGCCGCGTCTTGTACCCGGATGGAAAAAGCCTATCGTTGTGGGACGCCACGCATTCGGTGACCAATACAAGAGTACCGACTTTATTGCGTCTGGTCCAGGTAAGTTTGAGGTCGTGTATACGCCTGCGAATGGCAGCCCCAAGCAGACATTTGAGGTGTACAACTTCGAGGGACCTGGCGTGGGTCTTGCCATGTACAACAATGACGAAAGCATCTATGGCTTTGCTAAGTCATGTCTATCATTTGCATTAAGCAAGAACCAAGACCTATTTTTGTCCACTAAAAACACGATCTTGAAGAAGTACGACGGTCGCTTTAAGGATATTTTTGAGGAGGTGTACCAAAGTGAGTTTAAGGCCAAGTACGATGCTGCTGGCATTTCGTACACGCACCGCTTGATTGATGACATGGTTGCCCAGGCTCTCAAGAGCGACGGAGGCTTTGTGTGGGCCTGCAAGAACTACGACGGTGACGTCCAGTCGGACATTGTTGCCCAGGGCTATGGCTCACTTGGACTTATGACCAGCGTGCTGGTCGCTCCTGATGGCAAAACAGTGGAGGCTGAAGCTGCCCACGGCACCGTTACTCGCCACTGGCGTCAATACCAACAGGGGAAGAAGACCAGCACCAATCCTATTGCCTCCATCTACGCCTGGACGCGTGGCCTCTCTCACCGTGGTAAGCTTGATGGCAACCAGGAGCTCATTGACTTTTCCCAGGGTCTAGAAAATGCCGTAATCAAGACGGTGGAGGCTGGTCATATGACCAAGGATCTGGCCATCTGCATTCATGGGAGTAATGTGACACCGGATCACTTTTTGTACACGGAAGACTTTATGGACAAGGTTAAGGAAACGTTTGATGTCATGCGCCAATGAACGTAAGAGTCATTCGTCGTGGTGCCTGTGCAACAAATGACTTACTTTCTTATACATAGCATAGCGGCAAGTATGCATTCATCAGCAAATGCTTTTTACCCATTTGATGTAAAGGGCTTTAAAGATAATACATGTCAATACAAAATGTGTGCAACAAAAACGATAAATTTGCTGCAGATGGTAGTTGAGAATTACGCAGTAAAATTTGTTTGAAAAATCACTTATTTTTAGGTCAAGTACGCTGACTCAATTTAAAATCTTGAAGTCATCATGCATTTATATCCACACAGTCTTTATGTACCTTTCTGCCAATTAAAGGATGCGAAACTCCCTAAATGGTCTGAGACTGCGGCTCTGTCGGAGTGCATGGCGCGGAGGCTCCCGCAGAGCCAGGACTCAAGGGCGTGTGTGGCAGACCGTCAGGGCTGCCCACACTCTGTGGACTTCTAGGGGATGCAGCTGAGCTGGAAGCTGGAGGTGTACAAGAGCCGTTGGCTTTTGATGGTGAGCTCTTTGATGTCGAAAAATTATCTTTGGAGCCAGGGGATAGCGGAATGCCATCGCCATCGCCAGACAGCTCCGCGTAATCTTCTTCAACATACTCTTCATCCTCATGAATCGTGCCTTGCTTAAAGTCGCCAGCCTCTTCGTCAAATTCCATGTCAGCCATGTCCGGATTCCAGTCACCAAGCCCCTGGTACGAAAAGCGGTCAAAGTGCTTTTGTTCCGACGGGGATGAAGGTAGCGACACTGGGGAGTCAGGCATGATCTCTTCTCGAGCTTCACGCATCTTGGCAATCGCCCGAGACAAGTGGCTTTCGTCCGTCACGTCCTCCATACGATGTGGAGGGCGCGGAACTTCCATCTCCTTGAGCAATAGCATATCCCAGTCAATTTCATTAAAAAAAGGGTGCTGCTTGATCTCCTCAACGCCGTCTGGACCGCACCCCAAACGATGCTCTGGATTCTTTGTAAGCAATTTCATAATAAGATCCTGAGCTTCGGGAGTAAAACGATCGCTAAATTCTGGTTCTTCCTTTAAAATCTTGTCAAATAGAATGGTGGGAACATTATGACGAAAAGGCGAGTCACCTTGGACCATTTCATATGCCAAGATCCCCAATGCCCACCAGTCAACGGCTTTGCCGTATCCTTCTTTCATAATCAGCTCGGGTGCCAAGTATTCACACGTGCCTACAAAAGAGCTCGTCCGCTCATTATCATCCATCTCTTCCTTCGACAGTCCAAAGTCCGTGCAAGCAACATTTCCATCTGCAGTTATAACAATATTTTCGAGTTTCAAATCGCGGTACAAAATGTTTGACGCATGAAGGTGAGCGATAGCAAGAAGAATCTCGGCCAAGTAAAATCGAGCACGCTTGATGCTAAAGCGACCCCGCCGACGTAGCACTTGACGCAGTGAACCACCGCTATAGTACTCCATGACCATGTATAGCTTGTCTTGATTTTGGAACGCATATTTGAGCTGCACAATGTACGGGTGGTTGGCCTCTTGCAAGATGCGGCGCTCTGCCATTGTCTGCGTGACCAAATCCTTGTTCATCACCCACTCCTTCTTCAGCACCTTCATTGCGTACAAGTGACCAGCGTCTGCACCATCCTTTTTCAAGACCAAGAGGACTTTACCACACGCACCGCGACCAATCACAGTCACGAGCTCAAAGTCATTCACCGACATTTTGCCGGGCTTGGCGGATCCACTGAATACGCTTTCCTTCTCCCCCGTACGAACAGCACGTGGCCGCGACCAGTGGATCAGTGAAGGCAAGGCCCGACATGTCAAACATAGACGAACTTGGCCTTCGTGACGGGTAGTTTCAACCGTTGAGCATTTTTCACAGCAGGGGTTCTGACACGTCCGACAATGCCTGCGCCAACGACGCATATTAAATGCGCCTTTACACAAGTAACAGCCTTTTTCCATGCCACTATTAACATTTTTTACACGAAAACCAGACCATCTGGCCTTAAAACTGGCATATACCGAGGAGACAACCGCTTGTAGCAAGTCGACATCCGAACTTGCTCGGCCCGCCGACAACACGACACAGCCTAATGGAGTTTCTCTTGCTTTCATACGCTTTAGCACTTGTACGCCCTCTGGCGATGACATGTACGCAAGACACCACTGCGCAATCATTTTTCGTAATGTGTACGAATCGTCCGACGATATGTGGTGCGTCGACTGCAAGAATACGACGCCGCTAATATGACGCTGCATCTCCAGCATGTGTGTCCGTAAAGCTTCAATCAAAAGCTTCCCGCCATCCCGATATGCCACGATAAATACATGCGTGGCTCGAGAAGTCAACACATGATTACGCCAGCCTGTCATAAACCGTTGCAAAGCACTGATCATCTAAATGAGTCAGAAAAAAATTAGCATCAAAGCTAATCACAGTCTGCAAACATACAAAACTTTGCCTTACATCAATTTCACCTGACCGAACGAGATCTTTAAAAATGTCATCAAATACGACAATTCCGAGCTTGTCCTCCTTGGCTTTCATTACATAGGGCAGCATGGATCCTAAACTGCCTTTAAAGATCCCACCACCTTCAGACCCGGACCGGACACACAATCGTGCACTCCAAATACCCGCGGGACTGCCGTCGCTATCACCAATAAACACTACAAGTCGGTCCGAAAATAAGGCTGTTCTAGAGAGAAAGACGCTGCATTGGACTGTTTCATCGTCCTACATAACAGTCACATACTCAATTGAATACAATTGCGCAGCTATCGATGACCTGCCTCACGTACAAGAGACGATGTCACCTCATGAAGCGTTTCCATCAGCGTCTGCATCTTTCCTTGCACATTCTTCGTAGCTGCTTCGAGTAATCCACCGGGAGGCGGAAGAGGTGGCTCCGGTGGCTCTACGTACGAGTTGTGAGAGCTCATGGCAGGAGACGGACTGCTGTCTGCGTCTTCTTCTCCCGGCGTCGAATTTTGACGCGAGCGATTGCAATGACTTCCCTCAGATTCGTCATTATCGTCATCGCCTTCGCCTTCGTGCTCCGACCGATCGTCCTCACCTACGGAGCCAGTACCTCGACTAAAGATGCTAAAGTTTGTAGTGAAGCTCAGCCCTACGCTTTTACGACGCACTGCCTCGCGTATATTAGTCATGGCCGCCACCGGCGACTTTTTCATTTCGGACGAGTGCTCTTAAAACGCGAGCTTTCTGAATACGCAAAGGGTAAGCGACCAAGACTTCTTCAATACTTGACGGGTGCGCAGAATCGATACGTAGCGAAGACGCTGCTAATTTTCGTGCGGTGCTAATTGTCCTCTTGCTGCAAGGCAGAAGTCTAAGCGGTCGCGTCAAAAACGCGTGTCTGAGCTCCGTCTGCTCTTAAAATGAGCCTCAGTTATGCTTAAAAAGGGGGGTATTGCCTAACCCTATCGGCTGCTAGGTGACGGAAAAATCAGGAGTTGAGAGAGCGATAGGGATTGGCGAGAAAGCGTGAGTGTATATTATACCGTATAGTGCTCGAAATATACCTGATAAGATGAAGCTTTTTCATTTAACGGTGTTAAATGCCTTTTGGCGAGTGATTTTATAATAATATTATGATGGGAAAACTGATCGGAAAATCTGTAAAATCTATAAAATGCTTGCAACAACAAGAGAGAAAATAATCGTCAGGACTGCTACCAGATCTTCGAGGTTAAATTACAGCATAAGTATTGTGTCGCAAAAGCGTGGGCTTTTGTCCAATATTACTGTGTATGGCAAACTCGCTTTTTTCGAGGCCAGAACGTTGCTGTCAATCGAAATCCTCACGCCATTATTTGTGTCTAGGACAAACGGAAATTGGCGAATCGTACCCAAAAAACGTTAACCTGGATACGACCTTAATTCGACTCTTGATAGCTCATAGAACACAAAATGTGTAACTGGGACCTTTCGCTAATACTGCTTCAGTACTAGCCGACCTGCACTGGTAACAGTGAAAGTGAGGTGCCTCCGAGTATTAAAAATGCACGACGTGCAGAGGAAGGTTTTTGTAACGGGCTAGAGTTGCCCTAATGTTACACAGTCCCCATTAAGTACATTTGGTACTTAAGGGGATGGTCAATTACTAAATAATAG
>NC_090610.1:3119188-3120601 GCF_004359215.1 Bremia lactucae | reverse complement strand
GTCTGAAATTTACTACCTACTTGGTACGTGCGCACGAGGAGACGGCTTACCGCTCCCGTGACGACACTTAACCAGAGTACTTAGTGTGTTGGGTGAGGTCGCTTACGCGCCCGCCACAACTACCTCACTGCACGCAAGAGAGGCAGGTTAAACCACTTCCTCGCTGTGCTAGGGTGTGTGCTTAAGTAGAGCGTGGTCGCACTACGACGTGCCCGCCTACACTTGGCAGCACTTGAAATCCTTCCCACGACCCGCATCTCTGCGTGTGTACGTGAGGATGAGCCTCAACATTGATTGGGCTCATTTTCCCCACCTCTCCGAACATCATCGGGAGGTGGTAGGGCTAATGGCGCAGGGACTTGGTGAACAAGCTCTGGCCAGGCTCCTGGGTAGTCCTTTTAAGCAACATGTTGCTCAGTTGGAGCAGTTTGAGGCATTTGTGCTCGGACAGCGGAGGGCCGCGTCCGAGGCACAGAGCCATGCTGCGGCGGAGTCCGTCACTCAGACTCAGGATGAGCTGAGGCATGAGCAGGCTCGGAGCGAGGCTCTCAACAGGACTGTTGAGATGCTCTCTGCCCGGCCGCATCAGCCGAGGCCCATTCGGATGGACCCGCCCAAGTTCGATGGAACTGCGGCGCACACGATTGTCCACTGGCTTTTAGCCGTGGAGCAATGTGGTGTCGCCCAGCTCATCGAGGACGACAGCCGGATGGTGTCGTACGCTATGTCGCATCTGCGCGGTAAGGCCTCAGAGTGGGCTTACTCGGCGCTTATGGCGGACAGAAAAGCGTTCCCCTCATGGGCGATCTTTAAGGATAAGATTCGCGCCATGTACCAGCCGCCGAACAACGAAGTGTTGCTTCAGGCGCGCTTCTTTGGGGCGCGACAGGCGAAGCGATCTCTGCAAGAGTATGTGCAAGAGATGCGCTCGCTGTCCGCATCCATAACCGTAGGTCCGATTCCGGAGCACATTAAGGTGCCCACGTTTATGAACGGACTACGGCATGGCCCATCGCGACAGGCCCTTTTCAGAAAGGTGCCGTCGACGATGGAAGAGGCAATCCAAATTGCCTTAGTTGAGGAGCAATCCTACAACAGTGCCTCGGCGACAGCTTGGTATAAGCCGTCGGCCGAGAGGACAGATGCCACTCCTATGGAGTTGGGCAATGCAGACGTGGTCTGTTTTAAATGCGGCAAGCGCGGCCATATGATGGCTCGCTGCTATGCCAGGGTCCCTGCTGGGGCAAAAATGCCCAGCAAGAGGACTCCCTTCCCAAAGGGCGATGGCAAGAACCAGCGTGCGAGACGCATGAGTTCTGCCTCGACCACTGAGGGGTCGGGAAATGCAGGAGCGCAGTAGGGGCGGGATGCCCTACTGACGCGGACTCTGAAGCTACCCCTAAGTTCAGAGTT
>NC_090610.1:3096592-3114777 GCF_004359215.1 Bremia lactucae | reverse complement strand
ATGGTGCATTTAGCACCATGTAAGACATCGATCACAGGCAAGGAGGCAGCTCTCTTGTTCCTGGATCATGTTTACCGACTACACGGGATGCCCGAGTCCATAGTATCGGACCGGGATCCACGTTTTACGTCTGGTTTTTGGCGACATGTGTTCGAGCTGCTAGGTAGCAAGCTCCACATGTCGACCGCAGATCATCCCCAGACCGATGGCCAAACAGAACGTGCCAATCGGGTCGTGGCGGATGTCTTACGCACTATAGCAACTCCCAAAGAGTGGAGCAAGCAATTGCCCTTTGTGGAGTTCGCTATAAATAACAGTGTCCACGCCAGTACGGGTGAGACACCGTTTTATATTAACGGACTGCGCCATCCTCGGACGCCAGTCTCGTTTGTGCGCAGCCCGAGTCTTAGTGGGGGAGAGCCCCTTACTATGCTCGGTGCGAAAAGGGGATATAGTTTCGTCAATATGATGATGACCCATGAGGGTATCATCTCAACGACTGAATCTTGCCCTAGTGACCCTGCCAGTTTAGCAGTGGTCAATAAAATTACGCCTTATGACCGACCTCTCGGCGGTATCATAGGCGAGTTTGATGCTTAAAGCGTGAGCGAGGCTCAACGCTTTGTGAATAAGCGATTAGCCATCACACGTAAAGTCCGTAACGCAATGGCAAGCGCACAGGACAAGCAAAAAAAATATGCGGACCGAAATGGTCGCAAAAATAATGAACGCTTTAGAGTGGGTGAAAAAGTACTATTAAGTACTGCTACCCTACCTAAAAATGCAATTTCTGTACTACCTGGAGGTACTACGAAGTTGTTGCCGCGTCTCATTGGGCCCTTTACGGTGGTAGAAGAGGTTGGAGACCTAAATGATAGGCTCACCCTTCCCCCGTATATGAATACGCACCGCGTATTTTCCGTGGTTCGTCTGAAACGGTATGTAGACCCAAATGAGGTCACATACCCCCATCCTCAAAGGAGACCGATGGTGACGCCGACTGTGAGTCGAGCCTCGTTCGGGTGTAGGGAACGAAGAGGGCGAAAATCTACCAGCCGACCGACTCCTTCTACCTTTTCGATGATATATAGTTAGGGACCTTAAGTGTTAATTTGATGTCTCGATTTATCCTTTCAAAAAGGTGGGGCTAGTTTTTATGCGTTGGTCACCTGGCGACGTTCGCTCGATTGACTTGGATCCGAGGTCACATTCACGTGTTGTCGTCGGAGCTTTACGTCGTTCTTCTGCGTTTGACCCTTGATGAATGTCTCGGGTAAGCAGTTGCGCCTCTATTGTCGTGCTCTTATTCCTGTCGTGTGCTGCCAGCGCAGATGATGGGGGTGGATTGAACGCTTTGTTGTTTGCATGTTGTTCGCCGAGTGCTTTTTGAGGGAAGTGTTGTTCGATCGTCCTCCTATTGGCTGGTTGTCCGCATCATTTCTATTCTTTGACCGATCGGTGTCCTATGTATTGATGTGCGCGACTGGTGGCTGCCTATGAAAAGGAGCACCAGCTGAGGCCTCTTCGCTAGTCTCAAATGGACTAGCAGAAGTAGCGTTGTGAGAAGAAACAGGGGGTACAGTACTACCCATGATTTCTCTCACACGCAAGTGGGCTAAATTAATTATCTGCAGCCGCTGTTTCATCGCATCGGAATGCGGATGAATGCGGCGCGTAAATTCCGCCTCATATAGGTCGGGCGTTATATTTGAACGCAACACGACCGGGATTGGGGAAATACTCCCAAGCGATGTCCCCTGATTCTTCCATGAACTATAGACGCAATAATAATTATAAGCGTCTACAATTGCGCGCTCTAGAAGCGACGCTCTTGGGCCGTTGATAGGAGGCCATTGCGATGATGGATACTTATTCACTATGCATTCTCGTTGTCCGGTTCACATTGTAAAGAGCGGACGTCTGATTTCTATATGGTCAACGTCCACACACCCATTGTTCACAACGTAACATTGGAAGATGCCAGGACTCAATTTAAAAGTCCGATGAAAGCATGCGATGGGTTTTAACGCTTTACTAATAATTTAGTATACGGCCACAAAGCTTAATGGTGTTTAGCTGACATTTATGATTGGTTTGAATAAATTTTCTATTTATTGCGATCTGAAGAGAATAGAACGTCCTCATCATTGTTTCATACACAAGTCAGATTTATTATTTTACAAAAATAATGGGAGATCTAAAATCTTTCTTCTTGTTTATGCTGATTCATTTTTGCGATTACGAAATATGGCGACCAAGACTGTCCTTATCACCGGCAGCAACCGCGGCATTGGCCTCGCATTCGCCAAGTACTACAAGAAAGAGGGATGGAATGTCATTGGTTGTGCTCGCGACGTCACTAACGCCGCGGAGGTACGTCTGACACAGAATTTGTTCTTATACCGTTGAACCATAATCTCTCTTTTATTTTAAAAGCTAAAACAATTAGAGCTATGGATGCTAATAACTTTAGACACCAGCAGTGAAGATTCAATTAATGCAGCCAGTAAGGCCCTCGAAAATGTCCCCATTCATCTGCTCATAAATAATGCCGGTATCATGACTGAGCACAACTTGCAGTCGACCACCAAAGCGGATTTACTTCGCCAATACGAAGTCAATGCCGTGGGTCCGTTCCTGATGACAAGGGCAATGCTACCAAATCTCCAACTTGCTGTGAAAGATCAAGGCTTGGCTAAAGTGGCGCAAGTGACGTCCAGGATGGGCAGCATTATGGATAACAATTCTGGGGGGTACTATGGCTACCGTGCGTCGAAAACCGCTCTTAATATGATAACAAAGAGTCTTGCCGTGGATCTTGGAAAGGAAAAGATCTGCTGCTTGCTACTGCATCCAGGTTACGTGAACACGGAAATGGTTCAATTTAGCGGAAGTGTGTCTCCTGCGGACAGTGTCAAGGGAATGGCCAAGATCATCGCTGGTGCAAAACTTGAGGATTCGGCCAAGATGTTTCATTTTGAAAAGGGGGATGTCCTTCCCTGGTAAGGCTGTTGGGAGATAGACTGCATTAACGCATATTCTACGCAATTGGATAAGTTCAGCAAAAATGCCGTTAAGCTATATCAATTCACTTGATCACTTTTCACGGGGTTGATTTTTGATTACACAAGCGACGAAAGGGACCTTGACTTGCGATTATTATACACAGGTCCAGTTCGTGTACTACCTGATAAATAAATCCAGCTACTCATAAAAGCGGACACGGCGTATTAGATAGTGTCTGGTCCTTTGCCTTCGCCGAGTTTGGGGAAGTGCTGGATCTCGAATACTTGCGGCAAAAGAGTTGCTTAAAGACTCAATCGTCGTTGTCCGGCTTATCCTTTGAATTGCAACTCCTTTTGCTTCCGTCGTAGTCCATCTAATATTGTATATTATTATTCGAGCAATTCGCTCTTGATTTGTGTTTGAGTACCGACATGAATTTCGAGGCTTTTTGTATCAATTCTGTTGCACCAATGGATGCCGTGCCCTCATATCCGAAGTCTCGCTGTATGCTGTCGTCATTATTTCTATTGACCAGGCCGTTTGATTGAAAGCTTGCATTCAAGAAGATATATTGCAAGTTTTACTTGCAATTTGCGGATTAAGGTCTTAAAAATCGAACTATTCTTTCATGAAAAGACTCCATGTGTATTGATAACTCAAGGAGATTTAAAGCAAAGCACACAAAAGTGTAATTCTTACTTGTTTTATGAAGGTGTACATCCAAGTGAGATCTCTTTAGTTAATGTGATTACAGACGAAGTATAATGGGTGGCATCGATGATTTCCCAAGCTCCAAGTCTACGTTTAGTGTCGCTAGGGAAAAAATGGTATTTCACTCTTAAGTGTCAGGAAAAACGCTTTAAAAGCGGCTTACGATTTTGATCTAATTTGGCGTCCTTAGCATCTAACGAAGATAAATTGTGTGGCGTTGTGGAAGTCCGGGATTTGTAATGTTCTTTCGCGTTAAACAAGTGACAATCAAGAGGAAGCGTGGAAGCAAGTCAATCGTGAACCGAATGAAAAATGCGACAAGTTTGAGTACGACGACGACCGAAACATTGGTATTAGTACACTCAAAAAATATAAAAAATACAAGTTTATCTGATACACTAAATAAAATAATCAAACAAAAAAAAATTCAATGGATCAAACTCTATTTAAATTTTATATTAAAAATATAATATTAAAGCATAATTTCACTTGTCAATTTTCCCGTATTAACTTCAGCATCGACGCCACTCCGTCGATAATGAGACGGACACGAGCTCTGGCGTGATCGTCAAGCGAAGAACAGAGTACTTCGTCGAAAGTTAAAAATAATTAGTTCGCAAACGGGCTGTTGAATATCGTCAGCCGACAAAGCAATATCCCAAAAGCGATTCCAAAGTCAAACGTTTGAATCGATTAAGAAGCGAGATTTAACAATTTATTCAATTCAACACATTTCGCAGTTACTCGCAATTTGTAAATCCTTTTATGAGTAATTTAGGGATTTCAATCGTACTGTATTATAAGCTCTACGCACAAATCGAGCTGGAAGAGTCGTAACGTCCGACGATCAACACAGAGCTTTAGCGTGTAATTTAGAACAATTTAGCAGCTAGTAGCAATATTAGGGATCAGGTCGGCTAATCAAAGAGGATTAAATCCAGCTCCTTATTTTCTGGCCTCAGAATATTTTTTCAGAAACGCTGGGCATTCAGGTCAGGATTTTTTCATCAACTTCGGAAACTTTAATGCCAGCATCTTCTAATGCTTTCTTGCAGGTTGAATATGATTCTAATCTTAAATCTTTTTATTGTTGTTAATCAAAGTAAATGTACCTTCAATAAAAAGGTTTTAGAAGAAAAGGAGTATAGTCTTGACAGTTCACTTCTTGTGGTCTGGATGTGGCTGTTTTAGTTGCAAACGGTCAAAGCATTTTTTTAAAAGATACGCAAGATGAAGATTTTACAAAACATGAATCTGCAGCCAATAGTGGCGTAAATGTGATGAGCGAGGTGAAAATCGTCGGTTATATAAGGCAATCACATGTATCTAGATCTCTCCTTCCGCATGCATCTGATTGCTTCGACTTATAAAAAAGTTCAAAAATTAAGAAGCGAGAGCTTGGTCATGTTCTGCTGGCATTGGGTTACGAAGTCGCGTCCAAGGAGTCATCTGACGAGATGGCAAACGCTGACTTGAACCAAAACGGGCAGATGCACTTGAATGAATTCATAACATTCGTAAGGCAAAAAATAGCATAAAAGCGCTTACACTGTCCGCACCGGATACGTCAAGCTTTCCATGTACTTGATTCGAGAAGAAGTTGCAAGGTGAGAAATTGCGGGAGCACACGAAAGGAACTAGAAGTGTCAGCTCAACTGTAAGGTTTTCGTAAGATATAACGACTTTTGGAAGTCAATGTGATGTCGACGCAGCTTTTTAACCAATGGTCGAAATGTAGCCCATTGCTACGAACGTATGGGCCCTGCGTGTCGATTTAATCATTCGTGTATCAGCAAAGCATGGATATTCTGCGCGGCCCAATAGATGCTATCGCCTTGAGCGGAAACTTTCCTGTTAGTGGTTTCCGCTTGATGGTAGTACTTGCAGGCTGTATATTTGTAGCGCCAATTATCCACCTCATGCGCTGCGAGACATCCCGTACTAAATGGCTCCAAATCTTGTTGAAAGCGCGCAATCATTACTTATCGACTTTATATTTCGTGCTCTAGGTCACTTATTCAACGTGGTGTTGGGACTATTCGCTGGTGTCTTTGTGTTTGATGCGGCCGTGCTACATACTATAGGCACGGCCTTGACAGTTTATCTGCTTATGATGGTGGCCCCAAGGTATTTTAGTCATAAATACGTTTCCGAGCAAAAGGATACAATTTTAATTTGGAATTCAGGGAACTTGTAGGACGCATGGTGCTGTTTCTTTTGTTGGCGTATCTCGTGGGAATGTAAGTGGTGCGGTTCTAGTTGTGATTAAGGCAATCTTTTCCTAAATGGCTTTGTTTGTAAGTCATTATTACCGAGAGTTCCACAGCCCAGACATTGTGTGGGACTCGGCGCAAATGGTTCTAACGCTCAAGCTCAGTAGTATTGCAATCAACTACAGCGACGGTGGTCTTTCCAAGGAAAAAAAGACTCCCACAATGCTAAAAAACGAGCTGCAAGAAATTCCGGCGCTGATCCCATATTTTGGTACTCCATTTTCGTTGCAACTGGTATTGATTACACAAAATAACAATTGATGCCTTTAAGGTTTCATTTTCTTTTTCCCAACCTACTTGGCTGGCCCGACCTTTGAGTACAAAGATTATATTTGCTGGATGAAAGAAATTCGTGTTGCTCCATTATCTGTTCACCTCCGCAACTTGTTCGTTATTGGGGTGCGTGCTTGCTTTGGTATTGACAATATTATTGATTGTGTAATCTGTGGTATGTTTTGTAGGTTTCAGCGGCTGGTTTTCTTGCTTCGCTCCAATTTCCAGTTGAACAAATCGATTCTTCTGACTTCAATCCAAAATCTCCGTGGGCTGTGCGCTGCCTTCTCATGTGCTTTCGTGTGGTATTGTTTCGATTTCGTTATGTACGTGCAGATAAAAGTGATTGCTGTTGAATTGATACTAATAACGCGTCATTAATAGTATCTTGCATGGTCGCTGGCCGAGGCAGCGAGTGCTACTGCTGGTGTTGGTTACGTGCAGGCAACGGGTAAATGGTGCGTCGATGTATTGCCGTGTTTTTACAATAGTAGAAATCACCAATTTAAAATATATCTGATCCCATAGGAATGGCATCAGGAACAACGATATTATGTGCGTAGAAATTCCGACAAATTTTCGTGTCGCAATTAATAATTGGAATATTGGCGTGGCCCGGTGGATCAATACCTGTACGTTGAAAAAGATCGCAATTTATTTAAAGTTTATCTAACAAGTGCAATTCTTAGACATATATCAACGCGTCGGGCTATCAAAGTCAGGAAGATCCGGTCTTCTCTCAACGATGGCATCGTTTTTTGTAAGCGCTCTGTGGCATGTACGTACAGCCACAATACGCCGCATAATGTATTACTATGGTAATCTGATATTGCGTGTCGGAAATACAGGGATTGTCACCAGGTTACTACCTCTTTTTTTTGTTAGGTGGTATCTACATTGAAGTCGGAAAGCGTACGTAACCCATTACAATGTCGAATTTTATCATACTCATACCTATGTACTATTTCTGTTAACTTCACAGACCTTCGTCGTCGCCTCCGATCATACTTTCACTATGATGAAGATCGTTCAGCTCATCCGCATGACATCTTTCTTTCATACTTCCGTGGTAATTCCCACCCACTGGCTTTCTTGTACGACAGTATGGGCGTAATTTTCACGTGGGTGGCGATGCAGTATGCGGGCATAGCATTTGAGATTCTAGACGTGCGTCGATGTATTGCCATCTGGGGCTCATGGTTTTATCTACCGCATGTTGTGTGCATTAGTCTTCTTCTATTTTTCAACCTTTTTCCTCGGCGTTCAGCCCATGGGCAGAAAAGCAAAGATCCAGTAAAGGAAATGTAGCCGTCAATCATTGGATCAAGTTGGTTCCGGCTGCCATCCAATATAGCACATCACCTTCCAGACTTGATGAAATGATATTATCTACATATGATGTAACCCATTCCAAGATAATCTATAAGAATTTCTGGTCATTGCCATTTCAGCAGTTTATCGTTTACAGTCGGGGACAGTGTGGCAAGGCTAATTGCTCTTGCATCTATTCCAACACTTCATCAAAAGGGATACGACTGGTATTTGACACTATTACCAGATGGCAACCCTGCTCGAAAAGGAGTTGCGCTGTGAATGGCTTGAGAGGGCATTTCTACTTTTGTCGGTCATAGACACTACTTGAGTGCTCACTTTGTGCTGTATCGTCACTTTATTTCTTAAAACTAGGATCATACGGTATGATTAGATTTTTGGTTCCTTTATTTCCTAAAGCTACCCTATATTTTACACACGTATTTGGGAACGTAAAATTAAGGCTATCGATAGCATTTATTCTGAGCCGGCTCATCATATGTTTATCAATTTGTGCATTTTTATTCTTTAAAAAACGCTCATTTAGCCCCTTCGTTTTATACGTCGTCACTTAAGATGATACTATGCTCGAAACGCCGTGTTTCAAGCTTTTACAGTTGACTTCGTCCAATATCTTGCCTTCTGACGACGAAAAACTTTTGTCAATAGCTGTGCAATGGAGTTTAAATACTATTTATAATGCTTGCTGCAAAGCAAGGCTTAATTAATATCTTAGCTTTACAATGTCTGACCCTCGACTTTCATATTTCGTATTTCCCTATTGTTTCCAGATTCAAGACAAATTCTTATCTTTTCTCACATTTTTACTAATCCAGGTTGCAAGCTCTAGAAAACCGCGCCGACGTAAATCGATACCCTTTTGCGTCGGCCAAGCTTTTGGTTAGTGTTAATATTGAAAAAGCTTAATGTTAGTCTCCTACCATTGTACATTGGAATATATACAAGCGCAGGAACTTGACGATTATTTTCTTCTTCGTATCACTAACGCTGCAACCAAAATCAACAAAATCAACAAAGGCCGCACAATCCGCGAATCTGATCAGATTATCCTTCACATTTGTATCACAAGCTTCTCAAATATTGCCGCTTGTCGGGAAAATCAGTGATTTTGTACTGCTCCTCTAAACCAGCATGATGTCCGTCTCTTTCAAGCATTGTTCACAATTGCCAGACTTGGCACGCTCTAACTTTTCACTTCCAGCAACTTGGCAAAGTGCTTGAATCAACGGCAGCTCGCATACGCTGCACTCTTTCTGCTATAACGCTATGCACTGTTGGGACTTCATGGTTCGCCAATAGCAAAGCTCATTGTCTAAATCTTTTCGCCGGCTTTATCCATTTGTCACGTTTCAGCTCAACTTTCTCGCTCATTCTTGATGTAATTAGATGTTAGTCTGTTGAGGTCGCCGAAATACCAAGCACTACCTTTCGTGCACCGTGGCTACATTCTGCATTATGATCAATCATGACACGTTTTTTTATCGTCATTACTCCAATTACAATTATTCGTTTTATTCTACAACAATGTTTCTACGAGCTGGACGAAAGTATGCGAAGCTTGGCGCGGTAGCACTCGTGAGTACGCCTCTATTTTTATCGCCAAAGCAAACGCATGCAGAGCAGCGCGTCTATACTAGTGGGTATGCAGCTTTAGCTTAAAGGAGTCAGATCTCAATAAATGATCATCGTATCGCTGATCTGCAGTGAGGCATTGGGGCGAGGAGTTCGTCGTGAGCTTTGGAAAGCTCAGGTAATAGCTTTCTGTCTGTGAAAGACTGTCAACTGACTAATGCTGTGAGGTTAGCATGAAAACGTGGTTGTGCTGGATCTAGAAAGCGAATTAATTAAGCTCGGCATGACGAGGATCCGTGACTATGCAAACGCAGGTTCGTGTATTGCCAAGTTAAGTAACAATGTTCTTGTAGAATTATAATTTTGCTATGAACAGGTGCCAAGTTTACGCATGATGCAAACGCAGTTCTGCGATCGACATTGGACCTTGCGCTCTCAGAGCTCCCAAGCGACGACAACGTATTGAAATTTTTGGTGTTGTTTATCGACTAGCCATAACATTTAATTTTTTTTAAATTGCTATTTTAGGCTGTTGTAACGACACCACGTGGGTATAAAGTCGATGGAGTTTTACTTGAAGATAATGTGAAGGTGTGTGGCATAAGCATTGCCGCGAAGCCAGAGGCTCAGATATGGTACGTTTAACAATCGAAGGTTTCTTCTTCAGTTTTTGCCTTATCTGAGTTTAATTTTGGCTGTTCCGTTAATAGTTTGTCACGAGTTTTACGAACTTGTCTGCCTTTTGAAGCCAAATTTGGCGAAATTTTGGTGCAAGAGGTTGCCAATGGTGGTAATACAAGGGTAAATTTTAGAGCTTGTTTAACCAGTCTAAAGTCTTTCTGGCTAACATGCATATATGATATGATTAAGATTGCCAAGACTACTTTGCCGGACGGATTGGAACAACACGAAGTTTTTCTTTTAATGCCAGAATTTGCTTTAATCTCCCAAGTCGACAAAATTATTCATGTATTTCGCATTAATGCTCTTACTTATAGCGCTGCAAACAATATTATTGTAATGCTATTTTGTAGCTATTAAAGCATCACGGGGCTGAGGAAGACAAACTCACACTTGTGACTCTTGTAACTTGTCCTGAAGCTGTAGATCGATTCTGCAAGGTTGACCAAAGTATCTGTGGTATGAGTTGCGTGTTAATATTCGTTAACTCCATTTATGGCTAGGCTTTTCGTGATGCTCGATTAGTGACCGCTTCGTTCGACTCGAGACTCAATAATGACAGTCACATTGTGCCCGGAATTGGCTCCTTCGAAGAGCGTTACTTGGGTGCACCTAGCTCGATGGAAAATGTCATTGACGATTTGGCTGAGAAAGCAGATGACGAAGACGCCCCGATAGCGAAAATTACGTCGAAAATCTCGTCGTGGCTTAAGTAAAACTAGCCGTATATCGGAATTAAGCATTTTAAAAATGATGTGCAATGTGTGTGCACAACAATAACTAATAAAACGGACACTGCTAATGAACTTTAAGGTGACATATGCTAATGGTACGTCCACAAAGCTCATCGGTCTGCCGGAAGACACCACGCTGGATGGCCTCCGTGGGCATCTGTATGAGAAAACGTCAATTTTACCACAAGATCAATATGGCAAGTGTCTTTTTTTATAATCCATAAGGCTTCCTACAACCTATTTAATAACGAATTAATGCTACAGTTATGACCGGGTATCCTCCTAAAGCAATCGAGGGACCGGGCGTACGTAGAAATAAAATCATGCGTTAGGCTACAGAGTATTTGACACAACATGACCTTGCAGGAAAGTAGTCTATCATCGTTAGGCGTACGAACGGGCTCGGTGCTGTTTCTGAAGGGGGTCCCACAGACTGGTGATACGCAAGTCAAGTCAAAATCCGTCTTTCTTCGGCGAGTTATGCCAGCAGACAATAGTTGCCTTTTTCATTCGATTGCATATGCTCTAAGCAAAAATAAAATGATCAGTGGACCCATGATGCGGAAGCTGATCAAAGAGACAATCCTAGCAGACCCGAACAAGTATTCGGAGGTGTTTCTTGGACGCCCTGTTTACGAATACTGTGGTTGGATCATGGACGACAAATCTTGGGGCGGCGAAATCGAGCTATCAATATTATCGACATATTACAAGGTGGAAATGGTCGTGTTTGACGTCACCAGTATGACGCGATTGTGCTACGGGGAAGACCAAGGCTTTACACAGCGGCTATTTTTGCTCTACGATGGAATTCACTATGACTTAGTTGTTGAGGCAGCTAGTGTTACAGCTTCTGCAAGTCAAGATGCGACTCTTTTTGCAATTAATGATTTTTCAAAGGTCAGGAAGAAATATGCTTTTTTCATGAAATCTTGCTCATGATGAAAAATGTAGGTTGAGAGATTCAATTTTGACGAAGTTCTCTTATTGGAACCCCGCACCCCTCATTACACTATGGGGAATTTCGGCTACAGGGCCTCCTCCCACCCAACTATCACACACCTTCGGTGCGGGTTGGCAGGGCGGCCATCCATTGGATGGTTGCTCGTCTGCTTTTTAGCCTATCTCCGGCGATGTGTCATCGTACCGCCCTCCGCGGGTATCGATCCACTTACCTCCCGGTCCCAGTTCCAGTGCTTAACCACTCGGCCACTGAGGTCGGTGAAAAATGTAGGTTGAGCGGGCGAGCGAAGTGGCAGTGGAAGCTCATCAGAAGCACGAGTATACTGATGTGAGTCGTTTCAGTATTATGTGTTTGGTATGCAGAAGTAGTTTTGTGGGACAGGTGTGTAAAGTTGTGTTGTTGTTCGAGCATTTTAACTAAAAAGTGTGTTTTGTGCAGAAAGATGCTATGTCGCATTCGAAGGCTACGGGTCACCAGCAATTTGGAGAAACACACCCGTCGTCTGCACACTAGTATCCAGTTGGACATTCATAGTCAGCTGTTAGTACGATACCATCAAGCTTCATCCTGTGCAGCTTCAGTAATTTTTAAGCAACATATTTGCAAGCTTACTCATACTTATTAATAGCGACAGCTTCTGCCTTAAAATTTTTAGGTTTATAAATAGATAAAAGGAAAGCAACAACCGATGGCACAAACAAATTCGTAAAACTATACTTTGGTACAAGGATAAACACAGCGTTATTTTATGCCTTGCTGGACCGTGGGTAGCTCGTTATTTAAATATTATTACCTATGAGAGGGAAAAAATAAAATATAAAATACTTTCACTATAGATAATAGTATCGGTATTATAATTTATAATTTAAATATTATTACCTATTATTGGTTGATTAAAATCTTTTAGTTTCACCCGTTGCTACATGCGCGATGGGCGGTAAGCAAGGAGTCACTATACATAGCTACTTATTAGTATGGTATGTCAGGACATTAAGAAGTTGAGTATGCAGAAGATTCTTATATCAAATACAGTAATATGTTCCCTATACTAAGTCTCTTTAGTATAGACCTTAAATTGCTAAGAAATCCTAGCAACTTGAAGACCTTCCTCTGCACGTCGTATGGGTAAAATATTCTGAGACACCCTTATCGTCACTATTATCAGTGTGCGTTATTTAGTCATTGATGAACAAACACAAGTTACTGCGTTCATCAAGGCTCGTGCGGACGGTCCCGACAAAACCCATCTGATCCGTCTAGAGCTTACGCAAGACCAAGCGATCTCTATAGCGGACAGAAGGACTTCGGTCATAAACAGGCTTTCGTCCACTCTGGCGCTTATAGTCCGCCGATATAGCAAGAGGTCAACGGTCCAGAACCCAGAAACACTCGTATGTCGAGAGCAAGAAACCTCGCTCTACTAGTTACGAACGATTGCAAAGATACTGTCGCCGTCAAAAGACAGGGCAATACGCCTATTAATGCAGTGCCCCACGCCCAGTGCCTAAAATCACTGAGCGAAACGATCGACCTCCCGCTGAAACTAGCGGCGAACGCGGCTTCGACGCTGTTGCGAAATTTTAACGGCGAGGTGGATCGTGTAAAACGGTCGGGGTCAGTAGGTGCGAAGCGCCCTACTGATCCAGCAACGTCATAAGAATTTGTAGGCTTTTTGACGTAAGTTGATCCTCACCCACAAACATTGTGCGAAACTTCCCCAGGTGATGAGGTTAACCTCACCATATTGAAAATTATAGTGGCAAATAAATTGCGGGGCGTCGAGTAATTTCATTCGACGCCAGTCGCTACAAGCTCACCAGCTCAAGTTTGTTGAACGAGATACACCTCTAACGAGGATGACAGTGTGCCTAGCAACAGGCGCATCTGTAACAGTTAAGAAACATGTAGTCGGTATACAATATGCGTAAGGGTAAATAGCACGCCGATGATTTTATCGTACTGGATTTAGATGACAAATTTAATGTCATCTTTGGAATACCATGGCTTAGAAAGTAAGAACCATGCATTAATTGGCAGCATCAAGCTGCGATGATGTCTGTGTCGCGTTCATCAGATGACCGTCTGATGAACGTCTTGGAGCGTCTTCAAGTGTGGGGATGTCCTACAAGTGAGTGTGATGCCGTCACTTGTGCTATGGTCGTTAGCACGACTGCACGAAACCTCAGAGTAACAACCCGTCAAACTGTGGAGTTCGATTCCGACGGCTGTGCACAAGCACAGGCAAGGTTGAAGTTCGACCAGTCAAATAAATTGAGTCGCCGACACAAGAATGCTTGCTTCAAAAGCGATATCTAAGATAATCTGATGATCCTGTCTATAAGAGACAGCGCGAAAGTCCTAGTTCGACTGGAGAGTGGGTCGTAGAGAACCTCGTTGTGGTTACGCAACCGCAGCTAGATACAGTTGGAGAGGTTACTCCTCAAATAAATATACAAATAAAGTTACAAGTCAAATAAATTTGAGGTAATAAGCTCCCAAGTTTTATGGGTATAACTCCCCAGGTATCTTTGGACTAAGTTTCCAAGGAAAAATTTGAGACATTGAATGTCGTAGTATACAACAATCAAGTGTAGGCGCTAAAACACTTGATCTCCGAAGTTTCTATTGAAGATAACTCAATTGCCAACGCTGGAGCCAAAATGGCTCTTGCGTGATCTGCGTAGTAAAATCAATTCAAGCAGATATGCGTACTTGTCGCAGATGACAAGTGATTCCGAATTATTAGAAGCTCATCGATAGACGATATAGTCCTCCATGTGAGGACTCGGATGGAACGTATTTAGTCTCAAATTCTGGGAGTCGTTGAAGACAAATCTTTTTTATAGGGATTTGATTGAATTTTTTCGTGGATATATTCCCTCTTTCGGAACCATGCGAATTGCCTAAGGGTAAAGGCGCTCGACACGAGATCGACCCGATACGAGGTTCAAAATACTGTAGTATGAAGCATCCCGATTTATGTCATATCTATCTTTAATTTACGTTCTGGCCACTGCCCGTAAAAAAGTATTAGCGATCGACATTTAATGGCCGATCACTTAACAGCGGCCATGTGGGAGTCAAACTCCCCACATAGCTCTCCGACCTTCTGTGTTCAAAAGGCAACAGGAGGGTGGCAGATTGTACATGCATTCAATGAATTGAATACAGCAACGGTACCGGCTCAAAGGCCAATACCAAGAAAAGACGTAATCATAGATGGTATGTTTAAGAGAACCATACTTTCGTCTTTGGATCTGATGGATTGATCTATCAGATCCTTCTGTGCGAATAGGATATTCCGGTCACAGCAATTAGCACCCCAAAAGCGGTATGCTTTGGGAGTGGCTAGCTATACCAGATAGGCTTAGTAATACCCGTACCATTCAACAGACGTCTAACCTGTAGGCGGGCACGTCTTAATGCGGCTACGCTCAAACTTAAACGCACACCTAGCACCGCGAGGATGCGTTTGACCGTCTAATCTCGCGTGCGGTGGTGGGCACCTTAGCGGCCTCACCCAACGTACTAAGTACTCTGGTATACGTGTCGTCACCTGAGCGGTAATCCGCCTCCTCGTTCGCACTTACCAAGTAGAAAGTAGTTTGTAGACTGATTTATATTCAATCGCATTAATAGAAATACTTATTTTAACCAATCCTAAAATATCATCTCTGTAAATAAAACTAATATGTATTGCGAGCATATCCTTCTAGATATCTCGCGTAAGGGATGACGCTAGCCGTTATCACCGCTAATGTGAATGCTCTCTTATCAAGTTTATATACTATAATTACCCATCACATACACAAGGGACGGACACAATGTAAACCACACAGAAGTGGTAGGTCCAGTTACATTACTTAAGTAATTGACCATCCCCATAAGTACGTAAAGTGTACGTAACGGGAATTGTGTAACATTAGGGCTACTTTAGCCCGTTACATAACCCCTTCTTTTAAGAGCGAATTTACATTATGCATACTCGTTAAAGATGACAGAGAATAGCGAGATGCTTTACGCGCGCCGCTTTTATCTCTCGTTCACTCTTGCTACCTGTGTCTTACACGGAGCCGAATATGCCACCTAAAAGGGACAATGCTGGTCGGTCGTCCGCGAAGACACCCAGCCACGCGCGAAGCGCACGCGCCGCTGTAGCACGCCGCCGCCGCTCAGTGCCACAATTGTAATAACGCAGACATATTCTGTTGCGCTCGCGTTGACTAGGCTTAAGGATCCATCCTACATTTGCAGTAAGGATTTCGAACGGTCGCTCATTGTTGTCTGCAATGAGTCGACACCGCTGCCATCATCTCATAGTAGTGATGAGGACATCAAGCTAATGAGGAAGGATGATGGCGCTTTATTGCCCATCCAAACTTCTCTCATTGCTCCAAACATAAAGACAACCACTTTTGTAATGCTGTCTCGTCGACAGCCCTCGCTAGCGCAGGGATCATTTAATGATAGTGCTGTCCGTAAAGGCGCAGCTAGCTCTCCGTTGGGTAAAACAACAACGTCTCATGCTCAGACCATTATTCAGAATGGTTCTGACATAGAGGATTCTGAGCGCAAAGCTCCGCCGACGACACGCGAGCGTGTTCAGTCGGTGTCACAATTACGCAAATAATTATTATGGCGGCTCTGATGCATGGAGGTTTCAGGGGAAATCGCTTGGACGTATTTTCCTGATCCCGGTCGTGTTGCGTTCAAATGAAACGCCCGACCAATACGAGGCGGAATTCCTGCGCCGCATTCATCCGCATTCCGATGCGATGAAACAGCGACCGCAATAAATTAACTTCGCCGGCTTCCGTGTGAAAGAAGTCATGGGCGGTACTATAACCCCTGTTTCTTCTCACTACGCTACTTCTTCTAGTTCATTTTAGACTAGCGAAGAGGCCTCAGCTGGTGCTCATTTTCGTAGCCAGTTACCAACCCGGGCACGTCAATACGAAGGGTGTCGATCGGTTCCCAAGAGTCGAAACACTTCGGGTAACCTCTCCGTTGGACGAGGATCTGATACCTTTGCCTCTCGGAACGATGGGCAAGCAACCTTCCAACAAGAAGCGTTACTTCCAACCCGCATCCATCTGTGCAGGCGGCGCCCGATAGGAAGTGCGATCTCGCCCACCTACTCGCGACTGCCTTACCTTCGTCCGTTCACTCACAGGCGTTAAGCGCTGCAAAACGACGTATTGTGGATCTCAGGGTCAAGCGTTGCGACTGACCTCGGGCCTTCAGGTCGTCTGTGCGAAGACTCGTCAGGGTTATGAACGCCTGAAGACTCGCTTGGACCTTCTGGAGAAGATAATGCTGAGGAGTCCGCATTCCTCGCGAGATGTCTCTCTCTCTCCAAGTCCTTTTCGTGGTGGGAGGAGTCATTCTGCTTAAAATTTTTCACCTTCACCGTCTCCCTCACCGAACGACGCTCTACTTACAGTCGGCGTCCCCATCGGTCTCCATAGACGGATGGGGGTATGTGACCTGATTTGGGTCTACATACCGTTTCAGACGACCTACCTAGAATACGCGGTGCGTATTCATATAGGGGAAGAGGTGAGCCTATAATATAGGTATCCAACCTCTTCTACCACCGTAAAGGGCCCAATGAAACGTAGCACAACTTCGTAAATACCTCCAGGTAGTACAGAAATTGCATTTTTAGGCAGGGGAGCAGTACTTAATAGTAACTTTTAATCCAATTTAAAGCGTTCATTATATTTGCGACCATTATGGTGCGCATATTCTTTTAGCTTGTCCTGTGCGCTTGCCATCGCGTCACGGACTTCTCGTGTGATGGCTAATTGCTCATCCACAAAGCGTTGAGCCTCGCTCACGCTTTTAGCATCAAACTCGCCTATGATACCGCCAAGAGGTCGGTCATAAGGCGTAGTTTTATTGACCACTGCTAAACTGGCAGGGTCACTAGGGCAAGTTTCTGTCTTTGAGATGATACCCTCATGGGTCATCGTCATATTGACGAAACTATGTCCCTCTTTCGCACCGAGCATAGTGAGGGGTCCTTTCCCACTAAGACTAAGGTTGCAAACAAATGAGACTGGCGTCCGAGGATGGCGCAGTCCGTTAATATAAAACGGTGTCTCACCCGTACTGGCGGGGACACTGTTATTTATAGCGAGCACCACAAAAAAGAATTGCTTGCTCCATGCTTTGGGAGTCGCTATAGTGCGTAAGACATCCGCCACGACCCGATTGGCACTTTCGGTTTGGCCATCGGTCTGGGGGATGATATGCGGTCGACATGTGGAGCTCGCTACCTAGCAGCTCGAAGACATGACGCCCAAACCAGACGTAATACGTGGATCCCGGTCCGATACTATGGACTCGGGCATCCTGTGTAGTCGGTAAACATGATTTAGGAACAAGAGAGCTGCCTCCTTGCCTGTGATCGATGTTTTTCATGGTGCTAAATGTGCCAGTTTGCTCAGTCTGTCTACAAAGACGACGAGCCCCGTCCGACCCTTATGATCGGGCGGCATACCAAACATGGTCCAGACTTACTGACTTCCAACAATCCGTTGGAATCGGTAGCGGCTTCAGTGGCGCACTGTTGGACGGTGCAGGCTTAATGCGCTGACACTGTTCGCAAGAGCGAATGTAGTTGGCCACCCATCG
>NC_090610.1:3008259-3031516 GCF_004359215.1 Bremia lactucae | reverse complement strand
TAGAAGTCTAGTAACTTCTACCATTTGAGGGGATTTCTCCTCAAATACGTGGGGACCTCTTCCCTCAACGTCTTCCGAGTGTGATTGCGCTATCACAGTCGGGTCCACTACGGTCGACTCTCTACTCGACCTTGGATCATCGTGTTGTCCTTTCTGGGCAACCGGTATACTCCTTGAATGTCGCCCACTAAGCGTACATTCATGTCCCAATCCACTCGACCTTTTCGAGTGGTGGACCTTCGGCGCTGCCTGTGCATTAACACAGCCGCCGGCAGCTGACTCCACATTGTGATTGGTAATCACACTGTGATCTTGTGCGGTTGTACTAACGACCGTACCACAAGTGAGGCCATCGCACTCACTCGTAGTACATCCACACGCTTGTGGACGCTCCAAGACGTTCATCAGATGGCCATCTGATGAACAAGTGGCAGGCATCTTTACGGATCGATGCTGCCAGCTGATCCTTGGCTCGTATTTTCTGAGCCAAGGTAAACCAAGGATGACATCAAATTTGTCATCCAAATCCAGTACGATGAAATCATCATCATACTGTAAATCTCTTAACGTGTAGTGAAATTTCACTACGCGTTTCATCACTGTTATCGATGCGCCTGTCGCTAGACGCACCGTCATCCTCGTTGGAGGGATGTCGCGCTCAATATATTTGAGCCTACTACCCTCTAGTGACTGGCGACGAATAAAGTTATTCGACGCTCCGCAGTCCACTAGGGCTTTAAGTGACAAATCATTTGTCACTTTCAACTTCAAGGTGATGAGGGATACCTCATCACCAGGTGCAGAGACACATAATGATTGTGTGTCTGGAGCAACTTTTGTCAAGAGATTTGCAAATTCTCTTGAGGTTGCTGGATCAGTAGGGCGTTGCGCCCCTACTGACCCCGTCCATTTTTTGGCGGTCCGCCTCGCTGTTGCGATTTCGCAACAACGTCGGATCCGCGACCGTTGCCCTTTTTGGCATACGATCCAAAATTACGTTCAGTACCTTTTGGTGCTGGACGTGGGGCACTACACTCATGAGCGTAATGTCCCAATTTTTGGCAGCGATGGCATTTCTGCGATCGCTTATTATTCGAAAAGCGAGGTTTCTCGCTTTCGACATAGGAAAGGTCCATGGGTTCTGGACCTCCTAGTTCGTGTCGTCTAGGTGGACGATATGATGACGAACTTGCTTGAGCCTGTCTCAAGCTAAAGTCCTCCTGTTCCGCTACGGATATTGCTTCTTCAAGCGTATCCAGTTCCAAGCGGAACAGGTGGGTCTTTACGGGACCATCCGTAAGACCTTGCATGAACACCGTATTCAATGTGTGTTCATGAACTGGGTTATTTGTAATACAACTTGCTAAGAGTCGTATGTGCTGGGCATATGCTTGAACATCACGTTTGCATTGCTTGAGTTTCAGAAGCTCTGAACGAGCTCTGAACTTAGCCCTTGGTGGTTCAAACGTCTGTTGTTTGAGTCGGGTTTTACAAGCCTATTGCGACCCAAAGACATATGGGTCGCGCAAGTTAAGGCCCAATGCCCAAGTTTTGGCACGACCTGTCAGATTTGATTGAGCGAATGCGACTTGCATTTGCTCGTCGATAATGTGACGTGCCCTTATGGCATCGTCCAACTCGACAAACCATCTCAAGAGGGAGTCTTCTTCGACTCCCCTATACTTTGAGATGCCAATCTATAAAAAGTTTTGGGACGACGCGTTTGCGTCATCCCAGGTACAGGGGTCTGTACCTGTTGTAATCTCAACAGTTCTGCCTGTTGAGAGCCTTGCTGATTCAGCAAGGCTACTTTTTCCTTCATCTCGTCAAGTTCATGTTGTATGAACTTGGCGATGGTTGAATGGAGGGCATCTCTGTCTAAGTTGGACAGCATTGCCAGGATTGCATCGTTTCCTACGGTCGAGCTCATTCGTTCAACCGCACTCCTTTCTATATCACTTAGAAAGGAGTAGCTTTCAGGGGAAACATGATGCGTATTCCCACTATCATCTAACATGTCCATGTTAGATGTGGGAAATTTGGTCCTTGGACGGACTACAAAGTGCTACCAGGTATAACGGGGCACTACGACTTGTTCTGCTTCAGTACAAGTCCACTTCGCACTGCTTCAGTACAAGTCCACTTCGCGCTGCTTCAGTTGCGAGTGGTGCCCTACGTTATTTCACGTACACTAGTACGTGCAGAGGAAGAGTTCTCTTAAGGTAACTAGCTTAAGAGGGTAAAATGAAAACTGTATTAATATAATTAAGTGTCTCTTGTTCTATCTTTGTAAATGCTAACTTAAAATATAGTCTAATACTAAACATGTAGTTAAATTCTTATCTTTATCTTATCTGTAACTCTCTTTGATTACCTCTACAGCTGATAGTCTGCGGAATAAATAGGTATAATGGTCTATACCTATTTACAGATAAGAATTCTGAATTTTACTATGTAAAGTAAGATCCTCCAAATATTATCTAACTTTTAGATAATATATTAATTAACAATCTTTAAGTGTCAATTTCATGTAACGATACACCCCGTTACACCCGTAATTTAATAAGTTTGCTATGGTTGGATTCATGCAGCTTGCTTTATCCTTCCAATAGTTATCTTAATGTGCATATCTAAGCGCAAGTACTGACAGATTAAAACGTACATTAAATTCTGCCACCTTATTCTGAGTAACTTTACCATTATTTCAAATGCCAAAAGCAGCGAAATGCTTTTATTTATTCCTACATGAAGGTCCGAATATTTACGAGTTCACTTTTAACCCGGCGAAATTGAACCAGCAAAGTTGTGGCCTCTCCGTCTTCATCTGCACGCAATAAAGAAGAGTTTACATTCAAGCTGTTAGCTTTAACACCAAAATAGCATCTTGCAATGTTGAGCAACGTACCAAGTGACGTAGCACGCAAATCCGTGATAAAGCCGTCACAGAGGTCGACGATGTTCGGACAGTAGGCTGCAAAATCTGCGAGTTGGTCCTTCTCTGCTCTTGGCGACATCGCGTGCTTCTTCCAAATGTTTATAATGGCCAGTATTGATTGCAACAAATGCAATGTCCAACCCTCTCGGTAAAGATGGTCAGGCTGTTCATGGTAGACTTGATCATAATGGCTCAGCAATACTCGGTGCGGCACACCAACGTCTAGAAAGAGCTTAAGTACCCAATTGAATGTGGTGGCATCAATAGCAGCGGCCGAAGCAATGCTTCCAGTAAACGCACCCATGCCGGTCGACCGAATATACCAAAGCGATACCCACTCGAGCGTATCAGCAAGAAATCCCACGGGAAACACGATATCTCCCGTGCCAACAGCCGAGCCACCACGTCGGTCGTCCCCTTCCCAATATAAAGACTTGCCCAGCCGCAATAACTTACACTGCATCTGGCCAATCCAGTTGCCACTTTCGAAAGAAGAATTCATAGTTGAACTCGTTGACGTCGCGAGAAGTCCAGCCTTCTCGCACTGGTCCAGTCGCCACGCATTAAATGCTGCATTATTAGAAGATTGAGGCAACATACTAAAAATTATCTTTCGCCACAAGGTTGCAATCACATCGCCTTCTTCTGACTTGCACACGTGAATAATATGCAGACACTCTGTCCACATGTCGAACTTGTGCGCAAATCGATTATACAACGTCGTCGCGTCAAACAATCTAAATGTCAAGAGTTGCAAGTCCGTCTTTCGATTCTGTAAATTTTCCTCAGAGCTTAAAGAAGACGTTTCCAATTCAATCACTTGCTGCTCCAATGCCTTTAACACACGAACATGCAACTGAAGCACATCCAGTACATCGCGTACTTCCTGAATGGCCTCAGAAGCTTCGCCCACATTTTCCAAGCTTTTTAAGCAGTTCAGTGCCTTAGACACATAATACTGTCGCTTGACAATATCGGGATTCTTAGCGACAACCACAGCGAATGAATTTGTATACTCGTCGTCTCCCAAAGTATCCTCATGAGCACGAGCCCACCAGATTTTGGCCGCCACGAGGTATTTCTGCTGGTCCATGTAGAGCTTAATAAGCAGGTCCTGGTCCTTTGTCTTAAGGAAATCTTCGATGTACGGGGAACGAATCGCTGTCAGCAAGTTCGTGTGTCCACGCTCATAAAGCCACGTGTACAAAAGGTTGTGGAAGCTCTCGTCTTCTGAGGTCAGTGCATAGTGAAATAGTTCTTCAATGTACTTCGTCCTCGAGTCGTCATCCAGCATTATCATTTCTTCGACAGCTTGTGGACTAGCGCTCGCTGTGTCTTCACCCAAAAGCTTGTGCAGGGCCAGCAAGATACAGCCAAAGCACCGCCGTTTCCACGCTTCTTTAACACCGCTAAGATCCGATGCCGCAGCGTCATGAAAGTGTTTAGCGCACGCTAGTGACAACTTCACGAGACCTTCGTAATAGTTAAGGAAAGTGTAGTCTTCACATATACCTTGGAGCACGTCAAGGGAATCCTCCGTATCCCACATGTGACACGAGCTTAGAAATTGTTCAAGCGACTCGTTTAATAATTTTTGTCGGGCAACAGGCGAACCGCTGAGCTTAGCATTAGACAAGCTTCGATATCCTTGGTAATGCCACAGATCCGACACGGAAAAGAATATGGGACACTGTTCACGTAGCTGCTTGATCAAAATCTGGTTGTTTTCGTTGCGATCACGCATTAAAGCCTTTGTCATGGTCTTGGCAGCTAGCGCCCCATCTGTCGTTGTCACTAAATCGCTGAAATTAAGGCAAGCAAGGGGTTCTTCGAGCGAGACTTTGTACTCCTGAGCAATCCGTAATAGTGATATTGCCTCGATACTTCGAAGCACTAGCTGGTGCAAATAGTACACAGATCGTTGTTCAGCTTTATATCGCGTCTCGCGCTTGAGCTGGTCCTCACTGAGTGCTTTTTGGTGCCGCATCACGAGCTCTGATACACGGGATAATCCAGCCTCAACGTTTTCGCCCAACACACCGTCCAGGCTTGGGTTGTTCTCGAGGGCGGCGCCACACTTAATTGAGACGGCAAATGGACCGGCAGTCTCCATAAGCTGTCGCAGCTGAAAAAGAAGTTCGCGAATCTCGTCTAATTTTTCCGGAGGCTGAACATATTCAAAGCGCGTCACGTAATTCGCCGACGTTGTTGTCGACGTGGCACCATCAGCGACACGAGAAGTAATCTGTCGGCCAAGCGTCTTAGGAATCCAGAGTGGACGCAGGACACGACTCGCGAATGCTACAAGACCGTCGTGTTGATACGACATGGCAAATTCCGTAGTCAAGACGACCCGCGTATTAGTAGAAGAGACTGTAGTGCCGTTTGAAGCATATGTTGCAGGCTCTGATGGCACATTATCGGGTGGTCCCTGTGCAAGCTCAAATATGCTCTGCACTGCAGCCGTGTACAAGTAATCTTCGCTTTTCATGGTGGATAAGCCACCAGGCCGCGGTGCAATTAGCGAAATCGCTGTTGACATCTCCGTAACGAGCGGATCCGTTTGCACACCACAAGCTAAAGCAAAGAGCATACAAATGACCTGAATCTCTCCAAAATAACGAACAAAAGGCGCGAGTTGAGCCTTGAGTTCATGACCACGAGCAAGTAAAAGCACGCGATGCAGCTGATCCAGTGGACGAATCTTTTTAAAAACTTGAATCCCTGAGCTTGTTAAGCACAAGAAGTGTCGCGATGGTTGCGAATACATGAGAGACATCTCACCAAAGACTATGGCGTTATCTGCGGCACTAAATGCAGATATCCCAGTATCCATTTCGTCAAATGAGCGTTTACTGCCACTACTAATTTCCTTTGCAGTAGCACTGGCTTGGGTTTCATCTTTCCACGTGCTCTCGGGTCCCTCACTTGAATAGGGATCGAGTTCTTGGATATCCACGACTTTGCCAATACAAGTATCCAAAAACACAGATTCTCGAATCGTAGTCTTTCTTGCAGTCAAAATCGATTGTACAGATAAAGCTGTGGTACTAATAGGGTCATGAGCAATGCTAACGAGTTCGTCCTGCTGATCTCGTCGGCCTTCAATACATAGAAATACACCCTTCCGATGAAATGCAACGTGGACGGCGCTTGGACTCTTACCAGGCACATAACCCGGCTGCATGCCTTCTTTGGCGTGGTATGGCGGGGCATCGCGCAACGTCATTGCTGGCGGAGGTAGACGAATGTGTATAATTTCGAGTCTAGACGGACGTTTAGGTCGACTGCCAGCCCCTGCATACGCATATCGTCTTGAAAAGACCGTTAAATAAAAGCGCATACCGTTTGATGTAATCGCAACGAGTGTCACAATCTTTGATTCATCAGGTGCCACCGTCGCAAGAGCAACAACCTTTAAGGAATTAGATGTACCAACTACGGCCGGCTGAAACAGCCGTTCGTCCGGGCACGATACGCGCGTGCGGCGATTCTCGCGTGCGTACTTGGCACCGTCGGTCAGCAAGTGGCTCGTACAAATGGCTTTGCTCTCTTCTCCGTTAGTTCCTAGGTCAAAGACACTCAATTGAGCATCGTCATGAAGGATATAAAGGATGTTTCGGGTGTGGTCCACACATATATCCACAACTTTACCAGGAGCGCTGGCTAACCCGGCCAAGAACCGCGGCAGATACTGTGCGTAGCTAAATGTATGGGCCACTTTTCTACAGCCTTCGGATATACCTACTCCAGGGACATTTTTCAGTGCTGCTCCAAGGATTGATTTGCGGTCAGCAGCAGCTTTTTGGTCTGGTGCATACAGAATTTCATATAGTGCCCCATCGGATCCACCAAAAAAGATACGCCCACAGCGTGTTGTAACAATTTTCCGAACGACGCACTTGTCAGTACTGACACTAAGCTTCGTGGGTTGTAGCTTGAAATTAAGAGGCTCCGACTGACCTTCGTCAATCACGACCGCCAGTAAGATTACCTCCACCGTAGTGGCCACAACTAGCACATGCTGGACCTTAGATGTGAATACGCCAGTAGCTGGACGAATGACGAGCCCGACGGCTACAATGGCCTGGTCAAACTCCTTGGTCGCAAAGCGACCGCGCTGGGCGTAGCTCCATAGAAAAAGACGAGCATCCACAGACGTCCAGGCTGAGCGGATCTCTGGTAATAGACCAGAGAGCGTAAGAGTTTTGACTTCATCTAATGCGGCAGCAACCACGCTTGGCAGTGGAATAATAGAACCCTTTTTGGCTACCTGGGGCGTCCACTGAGACGCATAAGGCTCTAGAAAATAATTCTGCGGCTCGGACTGTGCATTCAGCTGGTCCGCAAGATCCGGAAACGAAGCATCTTCTTGAGTGGCTTGGTCAACGCGTGTTTTAACGTCCGAAAGGCCCTTAAACGTACGCTCGGCCTGCGCCGACAGCTCCATGGCAACGAGTGGGCGCGAGTTGCGATTTTGCTTTGATGGCGGGGGGAGCATAATTCAGAATTTCATTCAATCAGTTTTTGCTTTTTCTAATTTAATGAAGACAGAATTTAAACCGATGCCAAAAAAAATACTATCAATTCGAAATAAATGAAAACATAGACGGCTCAGGCTCTTGTAGCACGGAATGAGAGTGCGAAATAGTCGAGGAAGCTTCAGTTGGCGTCGTCGACGAGGTGTTGCTTCCCCGCATAAACCCAAATGCAGTAGGTGACGTTGGCTGTGTGCTCGTTAAACTACTATCATACCTTGCGGCGGATATGAATGCAAACGAAGGGTCCGTTCGCTCCGAGCCAATTGGGCCTCGGTCTGTGAATGGAGCTCCCGTGGTTGGTTGAATTGAAGCTGTGGAGCGCAAAGACGCCTCTAAATCACGAAGACCCATGGGTCGGCCGTGACTGCTTTTTGTCATGCTGTCGTGCAAAGTAGGAGCGAGTCTCGTGGATTCTTGCTGGTTATTGTTTTTCAGGCTCAGTCCAGCGAATATTGGTTGCTGATGCTGCGTAGATTCCTTCAAGTTGAGTCCAGCGAACACATTGGTCACATTCTCTGCTAGATTCGCATTATCCGTTAAAAGTCGGTCGAAATTAGGCAATATATTAGTCGTATCCTTAGATATCGCTGGTTGCTGCTTAGGGCTGTCGCGGAGAAAGCTAAAGCCGTAAGAGCTGTCTGCTTGCTCAGATATCGGAGGTGGTACCATAATTTTTTCACCATAAACATCAGCGACCTGTGGGTTTGCATTCGCGTTCAAAAACCGGAAGCCCGACTCATTGAACTGCTGTGAGATGCTGAAAGGTGGAACATTTGCTTGATGGCTTACGTCCTCTTTAACGAAAGCAAATGCTGATGCAGGATGCTTTTCCTCGTCTAATGCCGTCACACTTTCGTACGGCGAATCAACCTCTGTACTAGCGATACTCTGAATTAGCCGAGCGAGCTCGTCCGCTTTACGGACAAGAGTCAATCGAAACTGTTTGACTTCTTCGTAATTAGATGGCCGACGCTCTCCAAAAATGACCGAGTCAATGCCTTGAGTTTGAATTTTCTCCACGGTGCCATGAAGCTGTGCAAGTTGATTGCGTCGGTCTCCAATAAGCTGCCCGCTATGCTCGCAACCAATAAATTGGTTCAATTTGGCCTCAACTTCGGCTAAACCGCAATTATATCGATTTAGTTGCGTCATAAACTTCTCTCCGCTTACAACTTCTGCAGCATAAGTATCTTCTTCGGACTCCAACTTAGTTGACTCGTTCGCTTTATTCACTGCAGTGACTTCTTCATCTTCCAATGGAGGCGGGATATAAGGCACTTCAAGCGTTGATGGATTTGCTGTTCGGCCTTGTGTCATGAGTTTTTTAAAACGTAATAACTTGGGTGCATCGACGAGCGATCCTAGGATTGGACCGACTTCAGCAAGACCCTTTTTCTCTACGTATATCGAATTGATACTAATTAATGCGCAACCTGGGCAGATAGCCGGATGCAATTCGAGATACCCACGGCCACCAAGTGGCAAAGGCACAAAGCGTTCGATTACAGTCATATCAGGAATCGTTCGATCCAGCATTACTCCCATGGGTCCTGGTGGCACTTCAATTTCCAAAATCACTTCTCTTAACGGCTCAGTGGATTGAATAGCTTGTACACCATCATCCTCGCACCTACCATGACTTGCGTAAGATGACGGTTTGTATGCGTCAAAAGCTTGTAATGCTTGGGTGCCATCATTCGCGTCCATGCCTTCAAAGGCATCATGAATCGGGTCTGATACTCGTTTTTTCTCCTGATCAATTTCAAAAGCAGACTCACTAAACTGAATCATCATTGGCTGCGGCGAGGTATCAAAGACAGTAGATCGGCGTGAGGCCTGTGCCTTGGCAGCACCAAATACCGACTTTTGTTGCTGGGGCAGCCGTTGTTGGCCATCCAGAAACGCAAACGCAGAAGGTGTTGCAGCCATTGACAACAATGAGGTCTCACTTGTAGACGCGTGGACGCTAGTATCCGGAGATATTTGATTCATAAAGCTGAAATTGGACGACTCAGACGATAACGATGGCGCACTTGGTAATGGATTGGTCGATTCTAAGCTCATGGTTTGAGGCAAGTCCACTTCTCCACCATTCTCAGAGAGGAAACCAAATGCTGAATTACTGACGGGAGGAGTTATAGGTTCAGCTGCCATCAAAGTCGGAGCATCTTGCTGATGTTGCTGCACTAAAAAGCCAAAGAAAGATTCATTTTGAATCGAAGGAGTTGGCAACGGCGCGCTGCTACTACGTGGTGAGCTGTTCATGCCCATCATCAAGTCGTGAGGCGTCGGCTGCGATGTCACAACGGGCGACGTTTGCATCAACGTACACTCTCCGGCCTCGGCCTCTTCAGCCTCTTCCTGCTGCATTTCTTGCATCAAATTCATAGGAGTACCTTCGTCAGGAGGTATGCAGTCTCGAAGCAGCACGAAAACTTTGTCAGCCCGTTTCCGCAGCATATCCTTCCTGGCGTTACGCAAATCCTCGAACAGATCCAGGCGTCCGCTGTAATACTGCTTATAAAAATCTGCATCGCTACTACTTAGCAACGCGCTGAGCACGGACAGCGCCTTGGCTTTTACTTGCCAAAGCGGATTTTCGAATTTGTCATCCAGCAGCTCGCAGATGTACTGTGAGAATATATTTACGATAGCTAAATAAGTTCTACAACTTTACCAATCAACCTTAAAAGACTGTACGCACATCGTTGTCCAATGTATGAAGATAGCGCAGCAGCTTCTGCAACACATCTCGCGGTGGAAAGGACGAGGACCCTACAGATGAGCAGAGCTCCGAGACAAGCGCGTTTTCAAGATCCGTTTGCTGTTGTGCTGATTCTTGCATTTGCAGTTTAAACCCCTTTTTCCAACGGTCCGCTTGTGATGCATAATTGGTGTCGGGTACGGCTCGCAGCTGTCGCCGGTTATACATTACCCAGACAAGGTACTGCTCTTTAAGATTGCTACAACAGTGGGGAGAGGTTGAGAATGGCATGATAACCTTTCTGCCAATCATCATTCTATACTCATGTAAAATCGAGGTGATTGGCTTAAGACATTTTTTGCACACAAAAGATACATTGCGGAATCGTTCTGAAATGGAATTAGTAAAAAAAATAGGCTGAGATGTCGTGAAAAAAATCCTATCTAACAAATCGTACTTTCGTATGTATAAGTAGTAACTAGGGACATTACATCATAGGTAAATAATGGTTCAAACGTCTATATATTCTTTCTAAACTTAGGCCTAAGCACATGTTGAATTTGTCATACAATCACAACAAGAATTCGGGCTTCCACCAAAAGTGAAACGGGCACCTTTCACTAGTACTGACACTGTAGGCGAGCACGTCGTAATGCGGCCACGCTCTGTAAGGGGCACAACGACTTGTACTGCTTCAGTACAAGTCCACTTCGCACTGCTTCAGTTGCGAGTGGTGCCCTACGTTATTTCGCATACACTAGTACGTGCAGAGGAAGACTTCTCTTTAAGACAACTAGCTTAAAGAGGGTTAAATGAAAACTGTATTAGTATAATTAAGTGTCTCTCTTTCTATCTTGTAAATGCTAACTTAATTATAATCTAATATTGAACATGTAATGGAATTCTGATCTTTATATTATCTGTAACTCTCTTTGATTACCTCTACAGCTGATAAGTCTGCGGGATAAATAGATATAATGGTCTATATATTTATGGATAAGAATTCTAAACATTACTTTACAAAGTAATATCCTCTAAATATTATCTACCTATTAGATAATATATTAAATAACAACCTTTAAGTGTTAATTTCATGTAACGATACACCCCGTTACACAGTGGCAATTGTCTCTGATCGGAACCCGCGTTGGATGGGTAAATTCTGGAAATCTATCTTCCGAGTGCTTGGCACCAGATTGGGCATGTCCACCGTGGACCATCCGCAGACCGATGGTCAAACTGAACGTGTCAATCGCGTCATTGAAGCCGTTTTACGCAGTGTGTGTGCACAGACACCAAAGAGCTAATGCTCATAGCTCCCAGTGGTGGAATTTGCGTTAAATGACGCTGTCCATGCATCTGCAGGCTACACTGCGTTCTATGTCAACGGTCTCACCCACCTACGCGTTCCGTTAACGATTCCACTGCGTGGCTCAGTGCTTGGTGGGGGAGAATTAGCCGATATGCTTGCTTATATCAGCCCTGTCACCATTCGGAAACAAGTAAGCGAGTCTCTCGCGACGCGATTTAGTGTCTTAAGACATGTAAGGGACACGATGGCTGATATCCAAGACAAACAAAAAGAACAAGCAGATGCCAAACGCACAAGCTCTATTAATTATTATATGGTCGGAGACCGAGTTTGATTAATCGCTTAAATTTACATACTAACTTCGTTTCCGCGGTCTTCAAGACCAAATTGCGCCCGTGCTTTATTGGACCATTTACGGTCGTGGCCAAGAAGGGCCTTGCTTACACGCTGAACCTTCCGAAGAAGTTGCGTAAACACCCAGTGTTATTTGTTGGCTTGCTTAAGCCATATCGGAACCTTTTCCACGTGGACTTGAAGGCGCTTGCGCTGAGACAGGCGGTCGTGCCGCGGATTGCTGCATCCTCACCAGGATGTCCAACTGGCCCTCTAAACGAGATTGTTGACGCGCCAGCAGAGAAAAACGGCTCTGAACCGACTCAAAGGAGCTTTCAACCCAAGGACCTCACGAAGAAGTTGCACCTCGTGCTTCAGAGCATCATATGCCTCCACCGAGACTGCGGCTCCCTCCCGCGCTGCTTGTTGTGCGGGGGAACCTTCAGTTTCACGTGGAATTTTTTTTAAAGCGACGTCGTCGGAAGGGCCATTACCAGTATCTCGTGAAGTGGCTGGGGTACCCCTCTTCTGAAAACTCTTGGGAGTTTGAGGTACCTCTTCGGCAAGATTGCGTACGCCATTAACGTTTTTGAGCCCCAAGATCAGGGTCAAGTCGCGTCAAACGACACTTCCCACCACTAGAAGTGGGATTAGGTGGATCTATAGCCTCCAGTGCGGCTTCGATCCATGGTTGCACGGTCAACCGAAGCACTGAAATAACGGCTAGACTTTTCTTCATTTTGTGGTATAAATGCCGAACGTAATTGGCCTTTGGCCTTAAGCTTGGCGAAATCGAAGCGAAGCTTCCGTTCCAAACGAGCATCAGCCACATTTGCAGATTTTCTAATATTCCAAATATTGCGGAGGCGGCGGGCGATATGGGTCCAGTTCTCAAACGAAGCGTCGTTTTCGCTTTTTGATTCGTTTGGAGCCAAAACGATCGGAACTTCCCTCATTGAGGTCACCAAAGCCCCACGGGCCTGATCACGCAAACGCGTCAGATACTGACTTTGCGTCACTACCTTTGGCGTAAGGTATCACTCATGAAGAGCGTCGCGAGCAGCGAGATCCACATGGCCAAGCTGTGACCCGTGATCTATTCGAGACGCTCTTCCGCACTAAGCGGAGTGGTAGAAATATTCACTATGAGCTTTAGCTTTCGCTATCTCTCCAGCTCGACGACGAGCTTGTTCCTGTATGAGATTTGCCCGCTCTTGCTCTTCATAGAGCGGCTTCGTGATAATGTTAGACTCAAGGTCCAGCGCAATGCAGCCAAGGCAACGGTGGCACCACGTTCTGGGAACGGATTCGATGTCCGCCGACGCTCATCCTCGTGAGGAGGGGTGCAAGAGCGACGCTCTTTGTCCTCATCCTCCGATGGATTGTGACGTTCCTAGTTCACCATTCCCCCATGTCAAGGAAGGCGCTAAGAGTCTGTGACTCATGCTCAATTGTTATGCGACAAAGGAATGCAAAATACAACTAAACGGCTAGCTGTTTATGTTCCAACCTCAGAGGAAATGAAGCGAATGTTGTCACTCGGTGTCAACAGTCAGATGGGGGGGTGTAATGGGGCACACATCGGTTGAAGAACCGCTGTTTTGGTACATTTAGTTTATTGGTAAATACCCTTTTACCCTATTTAAAATAATTAATTACTAAAATCCCATTTATTATGGGTAACAAATGTGGTTGCCGCCAGATATTAATCTGGCGGCCGAAATCTTTTTTAAATTAGCTAGGGTAAGGTATTAGATTAATATAATTAAATTAAGTGCAGTTTCCCTTCTGATCTTAGAGCATCTAGTGCCTTCCTAAGGCTTGCGCATTGATCTGTGAGACGTAAAAGCCTTTCTAAGGTACATACTCTCGGGAACTATTTGTAACTTTTGGTTCTACGAATCCCTGGATCACTTGAGCTAGGATTTATCAAGCTTTAATAGCTTATGCGACTCCCTGAGTAATTAAAGCCATAACTAAGAGACTCTTTGAGTCTATAAGTTTTTCTCTGACTCAAGGAGCGAGGTAGTTTCGCTACAACCAGCCAATTTAGACTGATAACAGCGAATGTGAAGCGCCTCGGTTGCTTCACTACACTGACGTGTAGAGGAAGGTTACAGGTCGCTAAGTAGGCTTGACCACCAGAGGTCGGAACTATAGAGGATAAGAAACTGTAATAATCTGCTAAGTTTTTTGTAACGATTTTCAATCTACTAGCTTTAAAATATTAACAACTAACAATGTAAAGCGTTTCTTGCGCACCGCGTAATCGTGTCTTGTATCGATTGGCGGAGTTGATTTAAACTTAAATCATCCCTTATATATTGCGACAAAGCTACATGTTCTTGATCCCAGCGCGAAGAACTTTCGCACTGAAGTAGATTTTATCTCGATGCTGTTCTTAAGCATCGATGGTATAGTGGCAAAAACAAGCGAGATAAAATCTCGTTGATGCAAGCCTGGAGCGCGTTCATTTGAAATGTCAAAGACATTGGACGCGAAGCCTGGCTTCAAAGACTTAACGCGATTCGCGCTACATTTGAGAAAAGAACTTCAACCTGTGTAAGCTTTTCAATTGCATCGGCTGTCTCGTGAGGCAGGACTTCCATGCCTCACGTGAGGTGATCCCTGTCCGTGTTGTGTCGACAACACGAAAAGAGTGAAAGGGGATGTTTACTCTCTTTCTTCACCCTGGGGAAGGGCTCGCATCTCTATCGAGATGCACGATTTGATTGACGTTTTGCAATCGATCTACAAGCGCCAGGGGTGCGATATTTTCGATGGACCTTCTGATCCATCGGATGGGCCTCGTCATACTGACGGGCGAGGCCCTCAACGTCAACAATCAACTGGGAACGAGGATACCAGCTGTCATGCGAAGGTGGATAACCGCGCCAGCGAACCAGATAACTCGTTCGCTGCTTCTTCACATCACATTGGTTTGGAATACGTTCCACAAGGAAACGCTGACCACCGTGGGAATCTACCAATGGTAGTGGTGGAGGGGGGAAATTAGATCCGAGCCGTGTGTCGGATCTGGAGTCGAAGATCGACAAACTCGACCGCTTCCTCCATGTATTGGAGGAGGGTCTTGAACACGAGCGCGGTAAGCGTCACTCGTTGGAGCAGACGGTGCAGGCTTCCTATACCTAACGGTTGGAAAATCGTTCGAAGAGTGCGAACTCAATGTTGGGGAACGAACGGAAGTATCACGCTCTTCGTGATGAGCTGTCGTCAGCTCATTTCGGTTTCGAGGATCTTTGGACCCGACATGAGAAGCTCCAGTTTCAGCATGAGAATCTGCTTCGTGTCCACAAGATTTTTTTTAGGATTCTTGAAAAGGGTCGTCAAATCCGTCCTCGAAGAAACCGCGTACTGATGGTACGGGCGGAGCCGACCAACGCAAAATGTAGGATGCGTTCGCATCCTACGTGGCAATTCTATTGAGTACGCATTCCCTCTGCGATTAAGTATACGGAATGGCCCAATGAACTTGGGTAGTAGTTTACTGCTACCCACATTAGTGACTACACGCATAGGTAATTAAGTTTACCATAGAGAGTAGTACTAGGTCATTAAGTCTAAATGTAAGAACGTTTGCTCTTCCACGTTTGTCTGCGTTCCGTTTCTGACAGTCCACTGCGTTAGCAATGACATCCTGTATGAAAAAGATTACTGATTCTCGAGTCAGCAGAAATTCCTCTGCTGACTCATTTGCTTTGTCTTTTTCAGTGCGCTTCGTGCGCACTGCCATGAGAGTATTCTCATTTGTGATGTCGATTGCTTCGACATCGACATCATTCGCGTCGTTGTTAACTTCGACGCGTGATGAGCATGAGCCAGAAATGGTTCTGGTCGTGCGAGGCCACCCCCCTTAAACTAGAGGATCCCTCTAATTGGGTGGGTAGGCGTGGATGGCGTAAGCCATTCACGAAGAACGTTGTATGCGTTGTAGACGCAAGCATCGAATTATTAATGGCGAATTCGACCATCGGTAAAAACTCGCTTCAAATTAGATACGATTGGACGTAACCTCGATATATCTCTTCGAAGACGCGGTTTACGCGTTCCGTCTGACCATCTGTCTCTGGATGATCAGAAGTTGACATAGTCAGCCGTGTTCCGAGAGATCAGAACACGAATTGACAAAACTTCGCCGAAATCTGTGGATCTCTATCCGAGACCAGTTCACGGGGGAACCCGTGGAGTTTGAATATCGTGTCGATAAAGACACGGGCACAGCCCGGAGTACACCCGTGGAGTTTGAATATCGTGTCGATAAAGACACGGGCACAGCTCTGGTACTGCAGCAAGATGTAACATCTTGCTGAATCTGTCTACAAAAACAAGGATTCCATTGTTTTTTGTGATCGTCTTCGGGAAATCCGAAGACGAAGTCCATAGATACGGACTGCCAACATTCTGCCAGAAGTGGTAGAGGTTGAAGAGGTGCACGGGATGAAGGGCTAGGCTTCACCCGTTGACATACCTCGCAAGCACGAATGTACCTGCGCACGAACTGATACTGGTGAGGCCAGTAAAAGTCGCGACTTACTGTAAAATAAGTTTCCTCACGTCCACGATGCCCATTGTTGGTGCCAAGACAGGGGGGACGCAAAGCGTTTATATTCTCACAAAGTGATACGAGTGAGCAATTGCACACGCTTGTAAATGGTGTAACCGGTAATATTGAGGGAGAAGTTGGCCTTGCGGCAATCCCTTCGTTCATGCTCTTTTTGAGCTAGACGAAATGTCTATTGATGAGTGCGGCCGAGTCTTAAAGGCTGGCGACTTATCTGAGGTGGTGGTTATTCGACCAACGATTGAGTTAAACTCTTCGTCACTTCTGGACAAAGATTTTGTGGATGACACAAAAGCTGCACTTAGTGCGTGGAGTGGGTCATCAATCCTTAAAAATCCTACGGATCCATTTTATATCTTGATTAAGGAATTCCAAGATGTCGTATGTACCAATACACCATCTGTTTTACCTCCGGATAGAGGTGTCCGTCATGAAATTGACTTGGTTCCGGGAACTAAATACTGTGTTACACAACAGTGGCCTTTACCAAGGGGACAGTGTGACGTCATTGACGATTTCTGTCGTGCTAGGCACGAGGCTGGAATGGTACGAGAGAACAAATCTCCTCGTTCGACACCGACATTTTGTGTCAAAAAGCCAAATGGTGAATGGTGCATTGTATACATGCTTTTACTAAGCTTAACGCTGTCACTATACCAGCTCATTCCTAGAAAGGATGTTCTTCGAAACAATATGGCGGGATGCACAATGTACAGTGCACTGGAATTAGTCGATGGTTACTATCAACTGCTCATCAGAGCTAGCAGAATCCCGCTTACAGAATTTACCACCCGACGCGGTATGCTATGGGAGTGGTTGGTTATGCCACAAGGACTTTTCAACGCCCCGAAAACTTTCAATCGTCTCGTGACGCAACTGTTCCGCCCTCATCGAGGTTACGCACAGACTTATTTTATTGACATTTTTGTCCATAGTCGTGCGGAGCAGGGTCGGTCGGATATGGAAAACCATTTAGACCATTTACGAGCAGTGCTCGAGTGTATGCGCATCTGAATGCATTTTTGGCGCAAAAGAAGTTTCTTTTTAGGGTGCTACTTTGGGAAGTGATGCCTTAATATGGACCCCGCTAAGGTAAAAGCCATAGTAGATTGGCCGGTTAATAATTGGCGAGACCCAACCACTTAGGCAAATTCGTTTGGTTCCTAAAAAACAAAAGGATTTGCGTAAGTGGTTGTGTCTCGCCAACTATTTACACAAATATAGCGAAAATCACGCTGATAAGGCTAGGCCATTAACGAATCTCCTTAAAAAGGATGCAGAAAGGTGCTGGACTAGCACAGAAATTATTGCTTTTCAAGCAGTTAAGAATAATCTTATCCATGCCCCGATTTCGGCACTGCCAAATCCAAATTGGCGTTTCAGTGTCGTCTGTGACGGATCGGGTTTTGCCATTGGCAGTGCTCTATTACAACAGATGCTGTTGGGCGTGAACGTGTTCTTGCGTTCGAGTGTAGACAGCTCAAAGCTGCGGAAAAGAAGTATCCAGTTCTTTCCTAAGAGTAACTTGCTTTGAAGTATGCTCTCGTCAAACTCAGAGTTCATCCACTAGGCTCTAAGCGGTTTGTGATATATACATATCTCGCGTCATTACGCACTGCAAAAAGGTCGCCCCATCTCTCACAGAGAATGGCCCGATGGCTATCCTTTTTCGCCAAATACAACTTCGAGGTGAAGTATAAGCCTGACAAGCAAAATGCTTTGGCCGATGCGTTATCACGCAGGCCGGATTATGAGCTTTCTCATTTAACGACTATCTCGTCACCTATTCCTGAATTAATTCGTTCGGCTTACGCCAAGGATGAACAGTGTGTAGCTCTGCTACGAGCCTTAAAGAACTCGGATTCGGGTATTAAATTACCGGCACGTTTGCGTGCAAGTTACATCGATTTTCGATCGATAACAACCTGTTGCTTTATTGCACAGACATCGTGGACCCCCCGCGTGTCGTTGTTCCTCATGATGAGGATTTGAAGTACCGGATCCTCTATGAGGCACACGATACTGCCCTTGGTGGTCATCTCGGTAGAGAAAAGATCTACGGCTCTGTAAGCCAGATTTATGGCCTAAACTTTATAAATGGGTCAGCACATACGTTGGTACATGCGAAACTTGCCAACGGGTTAAACCCTCGGCGCATGCTGCTGCGCCACTGGCAAGTCTTCCCGTACCCATAGAGCGTTGGGAGTCCATTAGTATGGATTTTTGTACGGTCTACCGAAAGATTCGGCCGATAACTCTGGCATAGTGGTCTTTGCTGACCGATTGAGCAAGATGACTCACTTAGCGGCTATGCCAGATACCATTGATGGTGAAGTTACAGCAAGGCTGTTCATCGATCGCGTGTTTCGACAACGCGGTTTGCCTGTGGCAATTGTCTCTGATCGGATCTTCGTTTCACAAATGAATTCTGGAAATCAATTTCCGAGTGCTTGGCACCAGATTGGACATGTCCACCGCGGACCATCCGCAGACCGATGGTCAAACTGAACGTGTCAATCGCGTCATTGAAGACCTTTTACGTAGTGTGTGTAGTGGGATGTGTCGTAACATGAAATTAACATTGAAAGGTTGTTAAATAATTATATTATCTAATAAGGTAGTATAATATTTGGAGAATATTACTTTACATAGTAACATTCGGAAAGCTTATCAGTTGGTAAATAAATACCATTATATCTACTTGCTCCGCGATCCAGTCAACATTGGACGCGCGCAAAGAGTGAGACAGATAAGACTTTTAGTACATGTTTTTATGCTTTATAGTTAAGTTAGCATTAAATAGATAGAAGCGGAAGAACTGAATTATACTAAATACAGTTTACGTTTAACCCTATTTAGAGCAAGTGTTTTAAAGAGAGTCTTTCTCTGCACGTGCTAGTGTACGTGAAATGACGTCAGGCAACACTCGCACTGAAACAGTGCGAAGTGGACTTGTACTGAAGCAGTACAAGCCGTAGTGTACTGAAGCAGTAAAAGTCGTAGTGTACTGAAGCAGTACAAGTCGTAGTGCCCGCTACGCCTGGTAGCACTTTGTAATACGTCCAAGGACTACAGCTCTATCATCTAGCAAGGCTCTCAACAGGCAGAACTATTGAGGTTACACCAGGTACAGACTCCTGTACCTGGGATGACGCACACGCGTCGTCCCGATTTCTTAAAGATTGACATCTCTTAGTATAGGGGAGTCGAAGAAGACTCCCTCTTAAGATGGTTTGTCGAGCTGGTCGATGCCATAAGGGCTCGTCACATCGGCGACGAGCAAATGCAAGTCACATTTGCTCAATCAAATTTGGCAGGTCGTGCCAAAACTTGGGCATTGGGCCTCAAGTTGCGCGACCTATACGTCTTTGGGTCGCTAGAGGCTCTTAAAGCCCGGCTCAAACAGACGTTCGAACCACCTAGGCTGAGTTCAGAGCTCGTTCAGAGCTTCTGAACCCAAGCAAGGCAAGCGTGATGTCCACGCATATGCCCAGCACATACGACTCCTGGCGAGTAGTATTACAAATAACCCAGTTCATGAACACACGTTGATTACGGTGCTCATGCAAGGTCTTACAGATGGTCCCGTAAAGACCAAACCTGCTCCGCTTGGAACTGTATACGCTTGAAGAAGCAATATCCGTGCGGAACAGGAGGACTATAGCTTGAGACAGGCTCAAGCTAGTTCGTCATCATATCGTCCTCCAAGACGACACGAGTTGGGAGGTCCAGAACACATGGACCTTTCTTACGTCGAAAGCGAGAGACCTCGCTTTCCGAGCAATAAGCGATCGCAGAAACGCCATCGCTGCCAAAAATTAGGACACTACGCTCATGAGTGTAGTGCCCCACGCCCAACACCGAAAGGTACTGAACGTAATTTTGGACCGTATGCCAAAAAGAGCAACGGTCGCGGGTCCGACGTTGTTGCGAAATTGCAACAGCGAGGCGGACCACCAATAAAACGGTCGGGGTTAGTAGGGGGCACATAGCCCTACTGATCCAGCAACCTCAAGAGATTTTGCAAATCTCTTGACTCAAGTTGCTCCAAACACACAATCATTATGTGTCTCTGCATCTGGTGATGAGGTATCTCTCATCATCTTGAGATTAAATGTGACAAATGATTTGTCACTTGGAGCCCTAGTGGACTGTGGAGCGTCGAAAACCTTTATTTGTCGCCAGTTGCTAGAGGGTCGTAAGCTCAAATATGATGAGCGCGGCATCCCTCCAACGAGGATGACGGTGCGTCTAGCGACAGGCGCATTGATAACAGTAATGAAATGTGTAGTGAAATTTCACCACACGTTAAGAGATTAAAGTACGATGATGATTTCATCGTACTGGATTTCGGATGACAAATTTGATTTCATCCTAGCTTTACGTTGGCTCAGAAAGTATGAGCCAAGGATCAGCTGGCAGCATCGATCCGTAAAGAAGCCTGCCACGTGTTCATCAGATGGCCATCCGATGAACGTCATGGAGCGTCGACAAGCGTGTGGACGTACTACGAGTGAGTACGATGGCCTCACTTGTGGCACGGTCGTTAGTACGACTGCACAAGATCACAGTGTGATTACAAATCACACTGTGGAGTCAGCTGCCGGCGGCTGTGCGAATGCACAGGCAGCGCCAAAGGTCCACGACTAAAATAAGTCAAGTGGATTGAGACATGAATGTACGCCTAGCGGACGACATTTAAGGAAGATACTGGTTGTCCAAAATGGACAACAGGATGATCCTAGATCGAGTAGAGAGTCAATTGTAGAGGACCCAACTGTGAAAGCGCAATCACAGTCGGAAGACGTTGAGGGAAGAGGTCCCCACGTACTTGAGGAGAAATCTCCTTAAATAGTTAATGTTGAAGTGGCTAGACTTCAAGATGCCGAGGAATTAATCCCTCGTCAGCCTGTGGATAATTCTCAGGAAGAAACCGAAACATTAAGTGTACTGGTTAATGACGGATCAAGAGTAGGCGCTTATACTTTTGGTATGTATGCGCCTCCAAAGTTAAATTCGAAGATAACTCAATTACCAACCCTAGAACCTAAATGGTTCTTGAGAGATCTGCAAAGTGGTAGAATCAAGCAGATCTGCCTACTCATCACAAAGGACGAATACGTAACAAATACTCGGTCAGCGGCAATTTTTGCAGAGAACGAACGGGTTCTCAGCAGCTCATCGATGGACGAAAGTGTCCTCGATGTGAAGACTCGGATTGAGAGATATACTACTCAATCCCGGGAGTCACTTAAGACAAATACTTTACACAACGATTTGATTGAATTCAGGGATGTATTCCCTGAAACAGTTCCACATTAGTTGCCTAAGGATAAAGGCTCGACATGAGATCGAGCTCAAACCGAGATCGAAGTACTGCGTCGTCATGAAGCAGTGGCCACTGCCCCGTGAACAAGTACTTGCGATCGATAAATTCCTTTATCGATAGATAAAAAGCCGGCCATGTAAGGGTGCCAACCTCCCCACATAGCTCTCTGACTTTATGTGTGCGAAAGGACACAAGGTGGGGGATAGTGCACGCATTCAATAAACTTAATGCTGCAACGGTAGCTGCTCAAACGCCGATACCTAGAAAAGACGTAATCATGGATGGTATGTCGAAGAGTATACCATCTTATCTTCTATGGATCTGACGGATAGATTTTATCAGATCCTTATGCGTGAACGGGACATCCAGTAGACAGCAGTGAGCACTCCCAGTGGGATGCTCCGGGAATGGCTAGTAATGCCAAAGAGGCTTAGTAACGCTCCTGCAACATTCAACAGATGCGTAATGAAATTGTTAAAACCGGTGCGAAAATTTGCACCGAGTTATTTTGACGATGAATCGTCCACAGCCGAGCCATGGACGGAAAGACGGACGTGGAAGTTCATAAAACTCACGTTCGTCAGGTTTTTACACTTATGCGAAAGCATAAGTTGTACGCAATCTCAAGAAGTGTATATTCGCTGCAAGCTAAATATCACTTCTTGGGTGCATCGTCGGAAAACACGGCGTGCGCCCTGATCCCGAAAAGACCAAGGCAATTACCGATTGCCAGTTCCAGTCGATTTCAAGGGACTTAATAACTTTCTTGGATTAGCGGCGGACTTGCACAAGTACTCCCGCAATTATGCCGAGATGACAGTTCATCTCTCTCGTCTCTTGAATAAAGACGAGAAATAGCTATGGAACGCTGATTGTCAGCGTTACTTTGCAGGTATCAAGCAAGCTTGATGCAATCGCCAAGATGGGCGATTTCAGATCAAGACAGACAATTGTATGTGGTCTGTGACGCCAGCGATTTCGCAATCGGCTATGCGTTAATGCAATACGTAACAGACGGCGCGGAGCGCGTCGTCTGTTACCTATCGCGTCAGCTGCAACCAGCTGAACGCATTTACCCAGTGTATGACAAGGAACTCCTTGCCATGAAATATGCACTGGCTAAGTATAGGGTCTATCTCCGAGGAGATAGACCGTTCAACGTATAAAAGGACCATGCGTCATTACGCACGGCCGTAAATAGCCCACACCTCTCTCAAAGAATGGCGAGGGGGCTATCCTTCGCGGAGTATAATTTCTCCGTCGAATATAAACCAGGACGACTTAATGTCGTCGCTGATGCGTTATCACGCCGACCCGATTTCGAGTTGGCAGTGCACTCCAACAGTGAAAATAATCCCACTGTTGCAACATTCATTTCAAGTGTTCCGTCTTCAACCTTGTTTGATGACATAAAGAAAGCCTACGCAGAAGATAAGGAACTTCTGCGTTTAATGGATCATCCGATGAATCCATCCGATAAATCTTTTAAGGATTTACCGGCTTTATATCGATCGTCATCCG
>NC_090610.1:2999142-3008159 GCF_004359215.1 Bremia lactucae | reverse complement strand
AAAGCATCTCTGTCCGAATTAGACAGCATTGCCAAGATTGCATCGTTTCCTACGGTCGAACTCATTCGTTCGACCGCACTCCTTTCTGTGTCACTTAGAAAGGAGTAGCTTTCACGGGAAACGTGATGCGTATTCCCACTATCATCTGACATGTCCATGTTAGATGTGGTAAATGTGGTCCTTGGACGGACCAACAAGTGCTACCAGGTGTGACGAAGCACTACGACTTGTTCTGCTTCAGTACAAGTCCACTTCGCACTGCTTCAGTTGCGAGTGGTGCCTTACGTTATTTCACGTACACTAGTACGTGCAGAGGAAGACTTCTCTTTAAGGTAACTAGCTTAAAGAGGGTTTAATGAGAACTGTTTTAATATAATTAAGTATCTCTTCCTTCTATCTGTTAACTCTAACTTAATTATAAACTAATACTAAACATGCAACTGAATTCTTATCTTATCTTATCTGTCTCTCTCTTTTGTTTATATCTACAGCTGATTAGTCTGCAGAATAAATAGTTATAATGGTCTATACCTATTCATGGATAAGAATTCTAAACAATCCTATATAAAGTAATATCCTCCAAGTATTATCTACGTTTCAGATAACATATTAATTAACAACCTATAAGTATTAATTTCATGTAACGATACACCCCGTTACAGAAGGCATATAATAGGGAAAAAGGTAATCCTGTTTTAATCTTATTAAGCTCGTACGTATTGCAATCTTCGTAAACTAACTTGATAAGTTAATAAATATATGTATTACGACATATTGCTCACCGCCCATTTGTAACGGTTTGTCCCGTTAGATAAGTATTATTTCCTATAAGATGAAATAAGAAAGAAATGCAAAATTATTATTATCTGTATTATTTAATAATTCCAATAATCCCAAATTGATATTATTGATGCAATGAGACATTAGCTATATTGATTGGTTTATTTAAGTCTTAATCAACCCCACCAATCGTTTCAAGTCACGATTGGCGGTGCGCAAGGATGCGCCATACTTAGTTAGATATTAATATAATAAGTTCAGTAGTAGATAGAAGATCGTTACGTAGGAAACTCATCACATTAATAAAGTTTTACTTTTTTCTAATTCTAATTCTTTGAATCACCTTTAGTGGCAAGAGACCCTTAGCTACTTAGAAACCTTCCTCGGTACCCCTGTGTACGTGAAGTTTTGAGGCATTTAACCCACACTGTAATCAATGTAAGGTCAACTAGTACTTACCAATAGTAGTGGAAGGTGTCCCGTTACACCTGATAGCACTTTGTAGTCCGTGTAGCGGCCCACGCTCATTTTATCCAAAATGGGCATGTCAAATGAAGAAGGAGGAAGCTTCCAAGACCCTCCAGAAGGTTATCACGCAACGCGTGCGAGATTTCCTCATTTGAGTGACCTCGAATGGAGAGCGATCGAACGAATGAGTTCGGTTGTAGGCGGGTAAGCCGTTGGCGCTATACTGTTCACTCTGGGCAGAGATGAACAGCATGCGGCCGTAGCTGAGTCCATACGACACGAACTCGACGGGGCCCATGAGAAAGTAGCCTTGCGTCACCAGCAAGGCTCTCAACACGCGGAGGTGCGGAGAGAACAGGGTGCTTAACAATAGGAACTGTTGAGACAGCAGCATTTAGATGCTGCTAATGGGCCGACGCTTCCGCGTTGACCCGAAAGCTTAAAGATCACAATCTCTAAGTTTAAGGCACTCCCTTTAAGATGATTCGTCGAATTAGACGACGCCATTGAAGCTCGCCGTATCAGTGATGATGCGACGAAAGTGAAATTTGGCATGTCCAACATAGCCGGACGTGCCAAATCTTGGGCCTTGGGACTCAAGCTTCACGACCCATTAGTTTTTGGGTCGTATGAGGTCTTTGAGAACCGGCTGGCTTGAGCCGAGCTCCTGGATTTGAAGCAGGGCTAGCGTGACATTAACGCTTATGCCCAACATATACGATACCTAGTCAGTTGTATCGTGAGTCATCCAATTGATGAACAAACACAGGTAACTGTGTTTATCAAAGGTCTTGCAGCTCGCTCTTCAAGCTACAAACTATTACAGAAACGTAATCGCTGTCAAACAATGGGCCACTACGCCTATGAGTGTAATGTCCAACGGCCAGTGCTAAAAACACTGAGCGAGAAGATCGACCTCCCGCCAGTAATAGCGGAGGACGCGGATCCGCCGCCGTTGCGATTTCTCAACGGCGAGGCGGATCTTCAAAAAATGGTCGGTGTGGATCGCCAGACTGATCCAGCAACGTCAAATAATTTGCAGGCCTTTTGACGAAAGTTGCTCCTCACACACAAACATTGTGTGTAACTGCCCCAGGGGACGAGGCTAACCTCATCACCCTAACAATTATTGTGGCAAATAAATTGTCACTAAAGTCCCTTGTCGATTGTGGGGCGCCAAATAATTTTATTAGACGCCAATCGCTAGAAAATCGCAGGCTCAAATTTATTAAGCGCGATGTTCTTCTTACGAGGATGAAAGTGCGCCTAGCAACTGGCTCATCTGTAGCGGTTAAGAAACGTGCGCTTGGTATCCATAACACGTTAAAGGGTCAACAGTACGATGATGTTTACATCGGACTAGATTTTTGGAAGACAAATTTGATGTCATCCTTGGATTACCATGGCTCAAAAAGTACGAGCCATGTATAAATTGGCAGCCTCAAGCCATGACGATGCCTGTCTCTTATCCATCAGATGGCCAACTGATGAACGTCTTGAAGTGTCCACAAGCGAGTGGATGTCCTACGGGTAAGTGCGATGGCCTCACTTGTGGTTCGGTCGTTGAGCATGACTGCACAAGACCTCAGTGTGAATACCCAACACATTGTGGAGTTAGACCCCGACGGCTGTGCACAAGCACATGCAGCGTCGAAGGTCTACCTTTGTGACGTAGCATAGTTGTCGACGGCTGTGCACAAGCACAGGCAGCGTCGAAGTTCGACCACTCGAATAAGTTGGGTGGTACGAAACAAAGATGCTTGCTTGAAAAGCAATATCCAAGAAATTTCGAACGCCTGTCTATAAGATGCAGTGCAAAAGTCCTAGATCGACTGGAGAGTCGATCGTAGAGGATCTCGCTGTGATAGCGCAACTACAATTAGAGGCAATTGAGGAGGATACCCCCCAAATAAAACTGGAGGGAATAAGTCTCCACGAATCTGCGGGACTAAGTCCCCAGAAACCTGTGGTCAAAGGTTCCCAGGTACCTTTGGAAGTAAGTTCCAAAAGTGAAATTAAGACAATATATGCCTTAGTAAACAATGAATCAAGTGCAGGCGCTGACACACTTGAACAATAGCGCCTCCGAAGTTAACTTCGGAGATAACTCAATTGGCAACGCTTGAACCGAAACGGTTCTTGCGTGATCTGCGTAGTGGCAAAGTCAAGCAGATCTGCGAACTTGCCACAGATGACATTCTACGTGGCCGATATTCGATCGGCAACGGGTTCTCAGCAGCTCATTGATGAACGAAAGTGTGCCCAATGAGAATACTCGGATTGAATATTTTACGTCCCAATCCTGGGAGTCTTAAAATACAATTTTTTATATAAGTATTTAATAGAATTTTAGGATGTCTTTCCTGAATCAGTACCGTGCGAGTCGCCTAAAGATAAAGGTACTCGACACGAAATTGACCAAATTTTAGGTTCGAAATACTGTGTCATGAAGCAATGGCCATTGCCTCGTGAACAAGTATTAGCGATCGACAAATTCTTCTCAGGTCAAACGTGTCGTCTGCTTGAAATGACGAGAGCAGCTGCACATCTTTTTCGAGCTTTTGCCCATCAGATTGGCTTGGCATGGTGGTGGTAGAGTGCTCTAGTGTAATAAACTAAAGGTCGGACCTGGAGATTGTTTCTTAAGATGCTTCTATATTTCAGATGCTAAATCCATTCTATATTTTATATTGAAACGAAATATCTATTTCTATGCTAAACTACTGATATGTACTATGCAAGGTTTTGTTATTGTGTAAAACAGCAAAGTTCTCGATTAAAACTAGCAGGGGTTGTCGGGTGTGAGCGTGCTGAAGTCCAGGAGGTCTCAAATAAAATTAAGCTGTCTAACCAGCACAAGTTTAGCAACTGAGTTAGCTGAATTGTTACTCCGAAGCAGCAGAATTACGGGGTGGTGTAAACCCTCCTACTACTTTGCAACATATTTGATCGATCGAGTTGGCTCATAGGCCTTAGCCCATGTGCCAGTGTGTTACGGTAGCGGGGTGTCCTATTACACATATATCATGAGCTATAAGAAAAACAATACAGAGAATAAAATTATCATCTTTTCATAATTTTTCTTAAAATTTCGAAAAAGATATCGTTATTCAACCCCCACTTTTTCTTAAATAGCCTATAACCCTCATAATTAAAATATTTATCGGAAGCCGTGGCTCCTTAAAAAAATATTTTAAATAAAATGACTTAAATTAATTTTCATTTTAAACTAAAACGTGCGTTTCTTATGAATTTCGTGTTACTAATCTTAATCTACATTTCTAACAATAGTTGAGGCTGTTGGTGCTGGTAGGGTTTTTTATGCTGTTAATGGTGTTGATGCTGACGATGTGCTGGTGCTGATGAGCAAAGGGGCTCATCATATGTTCGTCACTAATAAATTCAACTTGCCAATGACCAGATTTTTGTCGCCGCATGATAGCCTTAAATATACAACCAAATTTGCGGCTAGAAGGCACATGTCGGCGACTTTCCACGTATCACTGGGATTTGACTGGGAGCAGGCAAGAATATCAGGTGTCACTTCTCCGCATTCCGTATTGCCTTCCTTTTTTGTGCTTTTGACGACAACATCATGTTGAAGATTGATGTATTCATCGAAAGTGTTGCACTTTATGCATATGCGTGTATACGGGATCAAATGACAAGTATAATACGGAGAAGTTAAGTGTGAAAAATATGTGTGTTGTGGCTCAGTCGGGTAAGGCATGGCGGTGCGACCCACTGGTCACCGGTTCGATACCCGGTAACGACAAAAAGTAAAACCTTCGGGAAGTGGTGTTTGGGGTTCACCAGCACTGTACCGCCAGACAGTGGCGTCCCCAATTTTATGGTAGTCCACATATCTGGGAAAGGGGGCGCAGCGAACGATAGCAAATAATTAACGGTAGGATAAAGTTAACGGTAGGATAAAGTTAAACTCAAAATATAACTTACTTTCCGGTTTGCAATCTCGACCGTAAGCCCATCTTCAAGCTCATAGCGTTAACGTAAATCAACACATCATAGCCTTATTGTTGTGTACGGGCATCGATTGCTGTCTTGCTTAAGCCAAGGAAGCATAAGAATGCTGGACGGGTGGTGCAAGGCTGTTCATTGCGATTTTTAGAGTAAATTTTGTCAAAAAAAATCAAAGTGGCTTAATATGAATGTCGAAACGTTGTGGTAATGAAAAAGCTGTGGTAATGAAAAAAATGTGGTAACAAAAACACTTTAGATTTCTTTTGGACCAATCAGAAGCCACGACTTAAGATGAAGATATTGATAAACGATCGGTGGGTGGGAGCAATTCAAGAAAAGGTGGGGGCTGAATAACGATTTCCTTTTAATGTTGCCAACCCGGTAATATTGTAGCAGCAATGCGACAGTAGTTGGTTTAAATTCTAACCAACTCCGCCAATTGCAGACAGACACACAAATGGGCAGTGAGCAATGAGTCGTAATACATGTAAGATTAGTAAATTAAGTTAGTTAAGAAGATTGCAATACGTAGTAAATTGATTAAGCTAAACCGGTTTTACTTTTTCCTAAATAAGCCTTCTTGGTATCGAACTTCCATTGCTAAGCCAAGCTTAGCAGCTTATAATTCCGATGTGCAGGTCCTGTACTTGAAGTATTTAGCCTCACCTCCACTGTTACCAGTGCAGGTCGGCTGATACTGAAGCAGTACTAGCGACAGGTGCTCCGCTACGAGTGGTAGCACTTTGTGGTCTGTTCAACGACCACTTCAATATGGACATGTTGGATGAAGAAGGAGAAAGCTTTCATGCCACCAGGAAGGTTTTTACGCTACATGCGCGAGGATTACTCGCTTGAGTAACCTCGAATGGGAAGCGGTCGAACGTATGAGCTTGGCCGTAAGTAGTCCAGCCACTAGCGCCATGTAGTTCGCCCCAAGAAAGAACAGTCAACGTTCAGCTATAGCCGAGGTCATACAACATGAACTCGACGCGGCCCGAGAAAAGGTAACCTTGTTTCACCAGCAAGGCTACCAACAGGCAGCACTGTTGAGAAACTAGGTGCTCAACAATTAAAACTGTTGAGACAGCAGCTTTTACATGCTGCTGACTGGCCGACGCATGCGCGTCTATCCGAAGCTTGAAAATTAAAATCTTCAAGCTCAAGGCGTCGAAGGCGACACCTTGTGAGATGGTTCATCGATCGTCGAATTAGACGATGCTATTGAAGGTAGCCGTATCGATAACGATGCGACGAAAGTGAAGTTTGGCATGTCAAACATAGCCGGACGTACCATGTAACGGGGTGTATCGTTACATGAAATTAACACTTAAAGGTTGTTAATTAATATATTATCTAAATGGTAGATAATATTTGGAAAATATTACTTTACATGGTAATATTTTAAACGCTTATCTATTGGTAGATATCGACCATTATATCTACTTTCTCCGCGGTCCAGTCAGCGCTCGACGCGCGCAAAGAGAAAGACAGATAAGACTTTTAGTACATGTTTTGTATTAGTTTATAATTAAGTTAGTATTAAGTAGATAGACAAGAATAACTTAATTATATTAATACAGCATTTGATTAACCCTCTTTAAAGCAAGTGTTTAAAGAGAAGACTTCCTCTGCACGTATTAGTGTACGTGAAGTGACGTGAGGCACCACTCGCACTGAGGCAGTGCGAAGTGGACTTGTACTGAAGCAGTACAAGTCGGCAGTGCCCCGTTACACCTGGTAACACGTTGTAGTCCGTCCAAGGACCACAGTTCCATAATCTAACATGGACAAGTTATATAATAATGGAAATACGCATCACGTTTCGCGTGGTAACTACTCCTTTCTAAGTGACATAGAATAGAGTGCGGTTGAACGAATGAGCTCGACCGTAGGAAACGATGCCATCTTGGCCATGCTGTCCGGTTTGGACAGAAATGCCCTCCATTCAGCCATCGCCAAATTCATACAACATGAACTTGACGAGGCGAAGGAGAAGGTAGCCTTGCTTAGTCAGCAAGGCTCTCAACATGCAGAACTGTTGAGGTTACAGCAGGTACAGACCCCTGTACCTGGGATGACGCACACGCGTCGTCCCGAAACCTTAAATATTGACATCTCTAAGTATAGGGGAGTCGAAGAAGACTCCCTCTTAAGATGATTTGTCGAGTTGGACGATGCCATAAGGGCTCGTCACATCGTCGACGAGCAAATGCAAGTCGCATTCGCTCAATCAAATTTGGCAGGTCGTGCCAAAACTTGGGCATTGGGCCTTAAGTTGCGCGACCCATATGTCTTTGGTTCGCTAGAGGCTCTTAAAGCCTAGCGCAAAAAGATGTTTGAACTGCCTAGGGCTGAGTTCAGAGCTCGATCAGAGCTTCTGAAACTCAAGCAAGGCAAGCGTGATGTCCACGCATATGCCCAGCACATACGACTCCTGGCGAGTTGTAATACAAATAACCCAGTTCATGAACACACGTTGATTACGGTGCTCATGCAAGGTCTTACAGATGGTCTCGTAAAGACCACACCTGCTCCGCTTCGAACTGTATACGCTTGAAGAGGCAATATCCGTGCGGAACAGGAGGACTTTAGCTTGAGATAGGCTCAAACTAGTTCGTCATCATATCGTCCTCCAAGACGACACGAGTTAGGAGGTCCAGAACCAATAGACCTCTCTTACGTCAAAAGCGAGAGACCTCGCTTTTCGATCAATAAGCGATTGCAGAAATACCACCGCTGCCAAAAATTAGGACACTACGCTCATGAGTGTAGTGCCCCACGCCCAGCACCGAAAGGTACTGAACGTAATTTTGGACCGTATGCCAAAAGGGGCAACGGTCGCGGGTCCGACGTTGTTGCGAAATCTCAACAGCGAGGCGGACCGCCAAAAAACGGTCGGGGTCAGTAGGACTGATCCAGCAACCTCAAGAGAATTTGCAAATCTTTTGACTAAAGTTGCTCCAGACACACAATCATTATGTGTCTCTGCACCTGGTGATGAGGTATCCCTCATCACCTTGAAATTAAAAGTGACAAATAATTTGCCACTTAGAGTCCTAGTGGACTGCGGAGCGTCGAATAACTTTATTCGTCGCCAGTCACTAGAGAATCGTAGGCTCAAATATGTTGAGCGCGACATCCCGCCAACGAGGATGATGGTCCGTCTAGCGACAGGTGCATCGATAACAGTAATGAAACGCGTAGTGAAATTTCACTACGCGTTAAGAGATTTACAGTATTATGATGATCTCATCGTACTGGATTTGGATGACAAATTTGATGTCATCCTAGGTTTACCTTGGCTCAGAAAATACGAGCCAAGGATCAGCTGGCAGCATCGATCCGTAAAGATGCCTGCCACTTGTTCATCAGATGGCCATCTGATGAACGTCTTGGAGCGTCCACAAGCGTGTGGATGTACTACGAGTGAGTGCGATGGCCTCACTTGTGGTACGGTCGTTAGTACAACTGCACAAGATCACAGTGTGATTACCAATCACAATGTGGAGTCAGCTGCCGGCGGCTGTGTTAATGCACAGGCAGCGCCGAAGGTCCACCACTCGAAAAGGTCGAGTGGATTGAGACATGAATGTACGCTTAGTGGGCGACATTCAAGGAGTATACCGGTTGCCCAGAAAGGACAACACGATGATCCAAGGTCGAGTAGAGAGTCGACCGTAGTGGACCCGACTGTGATAGCGCAATCACACTCGGAAGACGTTGAGGGAAGAGGTCCCCACGTATTTGAGGAGAAATCCCCTCAAATGGTAGAAGTTACTAGACTTCTA
>NC_090610.1:2981505-2995495 GCF_004359215.1 Bremia lactucae | reverse complement strand
GAGAATGATCTCATGGCAGTACGCACAAAGCGTACTGAAAAAGACAAAACAAATGAGTCAGCAGAAGAATTTCTGCTAACTCGAGAATCAATAATCCGTTTCGTTCAGGATTCCATTGCTAACGCAGTGGACCGACAGAAACGGAATGCAGACAAACATGGAAGAGCAAATGTTCATTCATTCAAAATTAATGATCTAGTGCTACTCTCTACGATAAACCTACCTAAGCAATTAGTCACTAACGTGGGTAGCAGTAAACTACTACCCAAGTTCATTGGGCCATTCCGTGTACTGCATCGCAGAGGCAATGCGTACACAATAGAATTGCCACGTAGGATGCGAACGCATCCTACGTATTGCGTTGGTCGGCTCCGCCCGTACCATCAGTACGCGGCTTCTTTCGAGGACGCATTTGACCACCCTTTTCAAGAATCCCCAAAAGATTTTTGTGATCGCGAACCAGATTCTCAAGCTGAATCTGGAGATTTTCATGTCGGGTCCGAAGATCCTCGAAACCGCGATGAGCTGACGATAGCTTATCACGAAGAGCGTGATAATTCCGTTCGTACTCCAACATGGAGTACTCACATATCGAACGGTTGAAGGACCGTTCGAAGAGTCGGTTGTAAGACCGTTCGAAGAGTCGGTTGTAAGACCGTTCGATATGGTGAGTCTGCACCGTCTGCTCTAACGAGCGACGCTTACCGCGCTCGTGATCAAGTCCCTCCTCCAAATCATGGAGGAAGCGATCGAGTTTGTCGATCTTCGACTCTAGATCCGACAAATGGGTTGGATCTAAATTTTCCTCCTCCGCCACAACCACTGGTGAATTTCCACGGTGGTCAACGTTTCCTTGTGGAACGTATCCAAAAACACCGTTATGTGAAGAGGCAACGAACGAGTTATCTTGTTCGCTGGCGCGGTTATCCACCTTCACATGACAGCTGGAAGCTTCGTTCCCAGCTGATTGTTGACGTTGAGGGCCTCGTCCGTCAGTATGACGAGACCCATCCGATGGATCGGAAGGTCCATCGGATGGGAGACAATAATGCGTCGCCCGCGGCTGCATGAACCGCAGCCGAAGGCGCCGCACTATTCGCATACCGCAGGGATTTGTTAACCATGCCATAGAATTAAAAATGATGAATCTGATCAATCAACATCGTTTTTAATAAAGTGGTCTTATAGTGACCACTCTACCCAATGACAGTCAGAGTGATTGTCGTTTGAGGGAGGGGTGATGTAACGGGGTGTATCGTTACATGAAATTAACACTTAAAGGTTGTTAATTAATATATTATCTAAAAGGTAGATAATATTTGAAGAATATTACTTTACATGGTAATATTCTAAAAGCTTATCTATTGGTAGATAAGGACCATTATATCTACTTCCTCCGCGGTCTAGTCAGCGCTGGACGCGCGCAAAGAGAAAGACAGATAAGACTTTTAGTTCATGCTTTGTATTAGTTTAAAATTAAGTTAGTATTAAATAGATAGAAACAGAAGAACTTAATTATATTAAAAACAGTTATATTTCAACTCTCTTTAAAGCAAGTGTTTTAAAGAGAGTCTTCCGCTGCACGTATTAGTGTACGTGAAGTGACGTGAGCCGCCACTCGCACTGAGGCAGTGCGAAGTGGATTTGTACTGAAGCAGTATAAGTCGGCAGTGCCCCGTTACATACCAAGTCTTGGACCTTAGGGCTCAATCTTCTCGACCATATGTTTTTGGGTCGTATAGGCTATAAGTCCCGGCTCAGACAACTGTTTGAGCCGCCACGTGCCGAATTCCGGGCTCGAGCAAAGCTCATGGATTTGAACAGGGCAGGAGTGATATTCACGCTTACGCCCAGCGCACACGATAGTGATTTTATCGTGAGAAAAATTACCGATAAACAAAATATAGAGCACCGTGTTGATCAAGGGTTTTGCGGATAGTTCTGTCAAGACCCACCTGTTTCGCCTCGAGTTAGAGACGCTAGATCGAGCGATCTTTTTAGCGGAACAGGAAAACTTCAGTCCATTCGAGTTCCTATCGTCCATAGAGACGACAATAGGTAGGAGGTTTTACACCAACGTACCTCGATTATGTTGAGAGCGAGAAACCTCGTTTTTCAAGTTGCAAAAATCAAAGGTGACAATCGCTGTCAAAAATCTGGGCGTGAGCACTATACCTTTAGGCACAGGGCATTGTGCCTAAAGGTGTAGTGCTCACGCCCAGTGCCAAGACACACTGAGCTAAACAATCGACCTTCCGCTTAGAACAGCGGACGACGCAGATCCGACGCTGTCGCGAGATTGCAACGGCAGGCATATCATAAAAAAAGGTCGGAGTCACTAAGTGCGAAGCGCCCTACTGATCTAGTACCATCGAGAGAATTTGCAGGTCTCTTGGCGAAAGTCGCTCCTAACACACTTTCACTGTTACTGCCCCTAGAGGCGAAGTTATCCTTATTACCGTGAAAAACAGGGACGAATCATTTATCACTTCATTATCTACTGGATGGTGGGGCACCATCAACTTCATCTGCGCCAATCGCTAGAGATCGTAGGCTTAAATTTGTTGAGCGCAATTAACCTTTAATGAGGATGACAGTGCGCCTTGCAATTGGCGCATCCATAACAGTAAAGAAACGTGTAGTGAATATCCAAATCACTGTGAAAATAAACAGTAAAATGAAGATTTTTGGACTGGATTTGGATGACAGATTTGATGTCATCCTTGGAATATCATGGCTCAGAAAGTACGAGCCCAGGGATAAATTGGCAGCAACTATTCGCTGGTAGTTTAAGTCAAAGCTGGTGAAGTTGTCAATGTTAGCTGCAAAAACGCTTATGTATTCTTCTTGGCAAGGTTTTTAGAAATGAACCATATTTGCGATTTCAAAGCCGACGTTGATATACACTTTTTGTCTTTTGAATGTTTTTTAACCGCGATCTAACGCTAGAATCAGCTATAAAATTACTTGAGGAGTGTTAGTATTCTTTAAAGACACATCTACTTTTTGAATTTCCAATACAGTCATGAAGGGTCTATCAGCCGCTTGACAGCTTCTCTCGCCATGACCTTCATACGAACACGCAAAATAAATTAAAAAAATATCTGGCATAGTATATGACAATAATCGAATCACAATTATCAATTGTGATTCGTTTATTGTCGTATACTATGCCATCGGCGACATTGACCAGCAGGTTAAGAAATCTTAATCCAGATCAAGTTGATTACCAATCGATCCAAGGCTCAAAATCTCGTTTTCCTTTGGCATCTTATGATTTACGATGGCCTGGTCTCAATTATTTTAAAGAAGTTTGTCTTTAATTTGTCACGAGTAATTATCAATTTTTTTATGAAAGCCTCAAAATCTCTTTTTCTGTTGAAAGCTCTAGTTTCATGCCCTTGAAGTAATTTGAGCGTAATTGATTATTGTGAAAGACCTTTTTCTTGAGATATATGATGACGTTGGTATCGACCGCAAGCAAAGGCATCTGCTGACGATTACTCATTATTAGCGTAATACAGAGCATCGCAGGGATAAGCTCTTCATGAGACCACAACCCCAGTGATTACTAAGGATATTAAAACACGTTGTACCTGTAAAGGTAGCACTTAACCAGAAGTGAGGCCATCGCACTCTATCGTAGAACGCCGACACGCTTGTGGACGCTCCAAGACGTTCATTATGTCCATATCCTGAACATACAGGTATCGCGCTGGCTAGTACTGAAGAAATGCTAGCGAAAATGTCCCGCAACACTTCGAAAAAGCCTTGGTTCAAACCATAGGGAAGACTAACAAACCACTATCAACTTCAAGAAACAATAATATTGGAAACTATGGCAAAAGCGGCAACTTACTTAGTACGTGACCATAATTCGGTCAGGAAAGCATTTCTGAGAACAACGGATTCTCAGCAGCTCATCGTTGAATGAACGTGTCCGTGATGAGAAGACTTATATAGAACGTTTAACGTCTCAATCTTAGAAGTCGTTGAAAACGACTCCATTGTATAAGAATTTGACCGAAGTCAAGGATGTGTTCCCTAATTCGGTACCATGCGAGTTGCTTAATGATTTAGGCACTATACTCGAGATCGACCTGATATTAGATTCAAAATACTGTGTCATGAAGCTGTGCCACTGTTCGACAAGTTCGTTGCCGATCGCTTAGCAGCGGAACATGTGCGGGAGTCAACCTCCCCACAAAGCTCTCCGACCTCCTATATGCGTAAGGCAACAAGACAGTGGCGGTGTGCATGCATTCAATGAAATGAATGCTGCAACGGCTTAGGCTCAGACGCTGATACTGAGAAAGGACGTTATCATTGATGGTGCGTGAAAGAGTACCATCTTCTCGTCAATGCATCTAATGGATAAATTCTATCAGATCCTCATGCGCGAACAAGATTTTCTGTTTGCAGCAGAAAGAACTCCAACCGGTATGCTTTGGATTGGCAAGTAATGCAACAGGGCTTAGAACGCCCTTGCACCATTCAATGAATGTGTTATCAATCTGTTGCGATTGGTGCGAGATCTCGCACCAAGTTATGATGATGATGTCTTCGTTCGTAGCCGAGCCATGAACGGAAAGCCGGACGTTGAAGTTAATCGTAGCCACGTCTAACAGGTTCTTACAATCATGCGTAAGTCTAAATTTTATGCAATCTCAAGAAGTTTATATTCGCTGCAAGCAAAATTTATGGCCATCACCGACTGGCCTGTACCAGTTGATGTAAAGAGACTTCGATAGCTCCTCGACTTAGCGGCGTACTTACATATGTGCTCGCGCAATTATGCCGAAATGACTGTATATATATCCTGTTCGATAAAGAGAAATGTAAAATGGTCATGAAGCACTGATTGCCAGTGTTCCTTCAAAGGTATTAAGCAAAGCTTGATGCAATTGTCGATCTTAACGACTGCAGGCCAAGACAGACCATACCATGTGGTTTTAGACGCCAGCGATTTCGCAATCGGCTTGCGTTAATGCGATACGATACAGACAGTGCAAAGCGCGTCGCTTGCGTCAGCTTGAGCCATCTGAGCATAACTATCCACTGCATGACAAGGGGAACTCTTAGCCACGGAATATGCACTGCTTAAGTCCAAAGTCTTTACGCACATCGTAAGTAAGAAACACCTCTCGCAAAGGATGCGAAATGGTCGGCTTTCTTCGCGAAGTATAACTTTCCCGTGGATTAAAAGCCAGGACGACAAAATGTTGTCGCTAATGCCTTTCACGCCGGCCTGTTTTTAAGCCGGCTGCGCAAATCAAGAGTGAGAAAAGGTCCACTGTTGCAACAATAAGTGTTCCGTCGGAAGTAACGTTGACGACGTAAGAAGAGCCTATCAAGAACATAAGGCTTTTAAAGGTGTAGTGCATCACCACATCTATCACAAAATTCCTATAAGGATTCTCAACGTTTTATAGATCTTTATCAGTCATGCGAGAGTGAATACCGCCGCCATCGAACGAGTTATCGCTCAAACCCCTTTCTTTCATCTAAGCAATTTAATAAGCGTTTGACTAGAAAGCCCTTCTGACCATTCCAGTTCATCAATGCATGAGGAGGATACACCGGGTCCGACTTACTCGTCGGGCCCGACCGTTCGCCGATATGATCATGTTTGCGGCCTCCAGTGATTGCGGAGAAACGTAGATGATACGTCTGGCTCGAGACTTCAATCTCTACCCGGGACCATCATTCGTTGGCGGATTGCTTGGACCGTGGCGGTGTGATTTGGAACCGGACGAAGTCTCGTAGTGGCAGTACGAGCGGAGACTTTCTGTTGGTCCACCACATCAGCAATGGAATCTGCACAAAGTGAACTACTGCTTCTCGACCCAGCAGGAATTCTCCTGCTGCCTCGGTTTTGTTTTCAGTGCGCCCTGTGCGCACTGCGAGATATTTTTTTCCTCTTCATTGAAAGCTTTATTGCTTTCACTGATACAATCATTTTTGTTCATGCTGATATATAAGTTGTTATCATCAATGTCAGCGATAGCCATATCGCTATTACTGAGTTTGTCTTTGTCGATGATGATTGTATAAACATCGGTGTATCATTCGTGTTGACTGTTCAGTCAATGCTTGATAAGCAAGAGCTTAATTGGTCTTTGCTCGAGCGAGTCCCCCCCCTTGAGAAAGAGTCACTCTCAAACAAGGTGGGTATACCTTGGATGGCGTAAGCCATACATGAAAAATGGTGTATGCTTTGCTAAGGCATGCACTGAATTCATGATGGCAAATTCTACCATCGCCAAGATCTCGCTCCAACTCTTTAAAGAGTGGGCGTATTCGCGAAGCATCTCTTCGAAGATACGGTTTTGCACGCCCGTCTGATGATCTGTTTCAGGATGATCAGAAGTTGACATTTTCAATTGTGTTCCAAGTTATTTCAACACAGTTTGCCAAAATTTCACCGTGAATCTAGGGTCTCGATCTAAAATAATTCGCGGGGTAAACCATGGAGTCATCGTGTCAACAAAGACACGAGCACAGCCTTTGGCTGTAATCGACCCCGCTACGGCAGCAAGATGTAACATTTTGCTGAAACGATCAGCAAAACCAAGAGTATTATTGTTCATATCTTCGTCGTCGGGAAATTCGAAGACGAGTGTATGGATACAGACTGCAAACACTCTACCGGAACAGGCAGATGTTGTAATGAAGCAGGGGATGAAGCACTATGCTTCACCCGTTGACAAATTTCGCAAGCACGTGTGTATTTGCGGACGAACTCATACTGGCGTGGCCTGTAGAAGTCGCGACTTACCGTGAGATCGGTCTTCTCACGTCCACGATGACCGCTTATTGGTGCATCGTGGCACTCCTACATGATGTGTAAACGCAAATTATTTTGGGTGGGGATGATGACACGAAGTATGTCGCCAGCAATGGCTGTGAGTTACAATAAACCATTGCGTGTTGTATATCGATCTGTTAAGGATCGATACAATTTCGACAATCCTTTCAAGAATTGTAGAAATGGATTTTTAAGGTAATCCATTAATCCATTAAGAGCCTTATCTTCTTGATAAGCTCTTCAAACGTCGTCAAGTAATCTTGACGACGGAACACTTATTGTTGCAACAGTGGCCTTATGCTCACTGTTGATTTGCGCAGCCGGCTCAAATCGGGCCGGCGCGAAAGGGCATCAGCGACGACGTCAAGTCGTCCTGTTATTTACTCCACGGAGTATTTTAAACTCCGCGACGAAAGACAACCATCTCGCCATTCTTTGCGAGAGGTGTGGACTATTTACGGCCGTGCGTAAAGACGCATGGTCCGTCTATACAATGATTGGTGCATCTCCCAAGAGGTAGACCCAAAACTTAGCCAGTGCGTATTTTGTGGCAAGGACTTCCGTGTCATGCACTGGATAGTTGCGTTCAGCTGGTTGAAGCTGACGCGATTGATAACAGACGACGCACTCTGCACCGTCTGTATCATATTGCATTAACACAGCCGGGGCAATTACACACAATGTTTGTGTGTGAGGAGAAAATCGCTGGCGTCACAGACCACGTGAAAAGGTCGATTTTGGTCAGCAATCGCCAGGATTGGCGATTGCATCAAGCTTTTCTTAATACCCTCGATGGGACGCTGACAATCAGCGTTCCATTACCATTTTACAGATCTCTTCAACAAAGAAGAAAGATGAACTGTCATTTCGGCATATTGCGTGAGTACCTGTGCAGGTACGCCGCTAAGCCGAGGAACTTTCGAAGTCCCTTTACATCGACTGGCGCAGGCCAATCGGTGATCGCCTTGATATTTTCTCTGGATCCGGGCGTTACACCGTGTTTACCCACGCTGCACCCAAGAAGTGGTATTTCGCTTACAGCGAATATACACTTCTTGAGATTTGCATACCACTTGTGCTTACGCATAGGTGTAAGAACCTTTCGGACGTGGGTACGATGTACTTCAACGTCCGACTTTCCATACATGGCTCTGCAATGAAGGAAGACATCATCAAAATATCTCGGTGCGAAATCCCGCACCGGTCTGAACAGATTGGTTACACATCTGTTAAATGTCGCAGGGAGATTACTAAGTCCCTGTGGCATGATTAGCCACTTCCATAGCATACCGCTTCGGGTGCTTACTGCTGTGAACGGAATATCTTGTTCACGCATAAGAATCTGATAGAATCCATCCATCCAATTTATTGACGAAAAGATAGTACTCTTTGACATACCATCAATGATTACGTCTTGTCGTGTTATCGGCGTTTGAGCCGGTACCGTTGCAGAGCTCAATTTATTGAATTCATGCAGGAGCGCGCCTTTCTGCGGCGTGATTTTAGAGCTATCTGGGAGTGGCAACATGCTGAGATCGGGATAATTGTTGTTAGGGCGGGCTTAAATAGGGGGCAGCTTGGTGGTCAGTGAACTAACGGGAAAGCAAAGGCGAAGCCCCTGTATAAGTTATACAAATGTTGCTGGTTTGATCAGCGAAAGAGAGCTAATTTGAGTGTCTAAAATTTTGCAAAACTAGCTACCTATGGAAGTGGCAAATATAACGGGGCACCTTTCGCTAGTACTGACCACAGTATTAGTCAATCTACACTGATGAAAGTCAAAGCGAGGTGCCTCGATTACTTCACGTACACTGACGTGTAGAAGCGATTTACAAGTAGCGAAGAAGTCTTAGCTACTAGAGTTAGAAACTAAGGCTTTAGTATAGAGAAAATGTACAATTGTTTTGCTTTATTAAGTTATTTCGTAACGATCTTCTATCGACTGGCTTTCATATATAAATGACTATCTAAATATTACGCCTCCTTGCGCATCGCTTGATCGCGTCTTGTAAGAATCGGCGGAGTTGATATAAACTTAGATCATTCTTACCAGAACTAGTGTCTTGTTGCGTCAATATTACCAAAGATATGGTAATAATGGAACTAATAGGTCAAAATTAATAAAAGATAATAATTGTGTACTTCTTTTTTTAATTTCTCTCATAGGAAGTTATATTTTTTATTCCTCTTATCGGAAATAATATTTATGTGACAGAACCCCGTTACGAAAAATGATGCTGATCGTCAAGTAGTTGTCCACTTATTAATCGTGTTGATTTTAAAAATAGCTTTTGTAAATGACACAGATTGATTTTTTATTATTTCGATGGCACGCTTTTCGCTTTAATTATAATAATTCTGCTTCTAAGTTTAAATAAAAAGATATAAAAATTACAATTGGGTATATAAATAGAAGGAATTTGAAATAAAATTTGATTAGTTTCATATAATTAAATTTAAAAAAGCTAAACATAGTATATAATTGTAAAAATTAAAAAAATATGAAGTTGATAATCAACAAAAATATTTATCCGATTACATTACAATAAAAAATACATTGTATTTCTTAAAATTTTTAGGGTTCACTCTCAAGCTGGCGATTGGTTTACAGATGTAAACTTGATCTCCTATTGGCAGAATACAATTTACGTGACTGGCTAAGCCATGCAAGTGCAGCAGCTCGTTTGCATAGCAATAGAAAACCCAGGGTTTACTGTCCAAAGGCGACGAGGTATTTACGAAACTGCTAAAACATGGTGGCTGATGATAAGAGCAAAATTTATTCGTATGGCTGTTGTAGAATCCGACGATGGACTTCGATGAGGACATGTCGGGTCTGCAAATTGAGGACCTTGGCGAATATTTCTTGCAAACGGATAACGATGACAATTGGAAAGGATTTTTATTGGGCTATGCAGATGAAGAGCTGCAGCAGGATCCTCAACCGGCAATGAACGCTCAGATTGCGATGAATTCTGTCGCTTCTGCTCATTCAGCTGCTCAATACTCGACGTCACCGCCGCATGCTTCCATTTCGGAGATTGTTAAATACAGCGGACAACTGGAAATCGATATGGGCTATGTCTCGCCAGGAAAAGACATTGCAAAGCTTTTAGAGGCAGAACTTCCAACCGCCAGTGCTAATCCGGATGCTGAGGTGGCAAATGTCAGCTCAAAGCAAACTTCAGAGAAAGCCTTTCTATGTCCTTATGGAAATAACAGGTCTGCTACTTCCATGCAGTGTCAGAACATTAATATGGACAGCAGTGATGAGATGAATAAATCTGAAACTTCCATGAAAGCAATAAGGTACGGCTACGTGATTGTATGCGCATTTTGTTCTCGCAAGAAGAAGCGGTGTTCAACGTTGAATACGATTTCCTATTCTTACGAGCTCTCTGTTTATCTAACATTATGACCCTGCCATGCGGCCGTGCGACCCTAGAGTTTGTTCAACTATCGGAAGCCCATGCAGTGAACCTTTACTAACGCTGGATGATGACCGTGGGCTTCGGAAAAAGTCGCGCGAAAAAATGCGTCGTCATGAGGTGAATGTCAAGGTAATATGCATAAATCAATTCTATTTATTTTTCATGGTCTTTGAATGAAACTTGGATGCTGGTGCTGCGTCAGTTTGAGGAGCTGGCTGATCTCTTGGGACTTTCCAATCGATTCCGTAAAAGTGCCGTTTTGCAGGAGGCCGTCTCTATAATTAAGAATTTGAAACGAGAGCGCAATGAATTGCGCCGAGACCGCGATTGTCTGCAACAAGAAGTGAGCAAGCTGGTGACGTGTTTACAGTATTCACATCTTGGTCCAGTAGCAACCGCTAGCTTGACACAACCCAACCAGCAGCTCTCGCGTATGAAATTGTCCAACCACCACCATCGACGCCAAGCAGTAGCAAATTCAACTGGGACACAACCAGTGCACACGCATCCATTTCATGAATCATGCGATCCGGTGCGTGGAGAACCTAAACTATTTAAGTGGTTCTTACGGCTTTTTATCATTATGCAGGGCATTAATTGCTTCCCACTCAGTTCAGCTTTTTGCAATGTTTCGTGTCAGCAAACGTCAAATTTGTCGTCAGGGTCCAGCCACGTTGTCATTGCCCCTAAAGGTTTAAAGCCTAACGTCATCAACTCGATAAAACCCGACACGGAAATAGAGTAAGCCGCGTCTAGTAGGTAGTATGTGTGGAAGTACGATAAATGTATTTGATAGCAATAATATAGATTTCTTAAAACTGAAGTTGCTGTCCGAGTCTAGCAAGCATCGGAGGAATAATTCAGTTTCTGGCCTGCGTCTAAATGTGGACACAAGCTTATTTGATGTCAATGCCCGTTTCGCATACGTTAACTGGAACTAAGAAAATATTGGAGTTATTCAAATTTGTAATTTCTATATTCTGGCCTATGTTAGAGGAGCATATCAATAGGCTGAATGACGTAGATGGCTCCGCCTAGACCACCGATACTCACCATGTGTTCGGCTTCGATTTGAAACTGCAGGTCCTTCATGACGCCTTTAAAAAGCTTCTTGGACATCACAAGCAGCACCGCACGACCATTAGGACGCAAAATACGATGGAGCTCTTTAAGGACTTTTGGGTACATCTAAACATTGAAGAGGCACGTATCAACAAAGCGAGCAAAACAACAATTGACGAAGAGGTGGTGACGAACCTTGTTGTTTTGGCGCTGGGTGCCGCAGCGAAGGCCAAACGGCATATCAATCAGGACTCGGTCAATGCAATGGCTACGCAAGGGCAAGTGTGTACTGTCCCAGCGTACAATATTTACGAAGCGTGGTCGGGTGCGCGCGTTCCGACCTGCCTTTTTGCTTGGCGACTGATGCAACTCACCACCAAGTGCATACACGCCATTGCTGGTAAAGTCTGCGGCACAGATTGGAAGAGTGCCAATTCCACACATTGAATCCAGCACCACGTCACCGAACGTGTGCTGCGCGAGCTGCAGCATGAGATATGCAGTGCTAGGACGTAGCGTCGATATATATTGCGAATCAGCGAGCGCATTACGAGTTTCATTCGCTAAACGATTGCGGAACTGAATCTGGCGCGGATCAGCCAGAGCAATTCCAGCAACCGCAAATTTGTGGAAAATTATCACGACCACCTCGAGGTCAAACTCCGTAAGATTTACTTCCCAGCCAAATTTTTCAACTGCTCGCGCACCAATTTCCCCCGCTACAGTTTGCGAGTTGTACTTATGCTTGCCATCACGTACGCACGATCCTCGAAATTTGAGTTTGCTATCTTTTATTGGACACAGTGTGAACTGCCTCCACAAAGTCACGGCTGAGTTCCAATCGGCATCAAAAACTAATTGCTGCACCAAAACTAATTGTTAGTCTTTATCTACTAAAAGTCATTAATTGGTACCCCAATTTGCATAACGCCAATATCACTATTAGTGATAATGTCGTCGTTCTTGGCTAGAAATGCCAGCGCTGCCTGCACAGAACGAAGCTTCTGCACTTCCGCAACTGACGACTTGGTCTGCAAAATTATTCTACCCACAGCCGCCTGGCCTTGCATCACCTGCAGATAAGGCGGCCGAACGTTCTCCTGCACACTGCATATTTCTAGACGTTCCACCTGTAGCTTCGACCGAATTTCGTCTTCCACTAAAATCTCAAGGCCACGCAGTACGAGCAGCAGATACGTTGACATGTTTTACTAGCATAAAAGGTTACAAGGTTAATAGAGATAGCTGTTTAAATTGGCATAAATAAGAAAGATGAAATCGTTAAAGTTGGCATCGGTTAAATAAATAACAATTATTGACTCCTTTCGAATTGGCCATTAGGAAACAAAATACCCAGACGCATCCGTTAGAAACATTGTTCAAGGGATCAAACACTTGCATTAGTCAAATTTTGTACTGCTAAATATTCGGTAGGTGTAACGGGGCACTACGACTTGTACTGCTTCAGTACAAGTCCACTTCGCACTGCTTTAGTTGCGAGTGGTGCCTTACGTTATTTCAAGTACACTTGTAGGCGGGCACGTCGTAATGCGGCCACGCTCTACTTAGACACACACCCTAGCACAGCGAGGAAGCGGTTTAACCTGCTTCTCTTGCGTGCAGTGAGGTAGTTGTGGTGGGCGCGTAAGCGACCTCACCCAACACACTAAGTACTCTGGTTAGGTGTCGTCACGGGAGCGGTAATCCGTCTCCTCGTGAGCACTTACCAAGTAGGAAGTAATTTTCAGACTGATTTATATATAATAGAATTAAATACAAATAACTATTTTTACCAATTAAAATGTCATCTCTATAGATAACACTTAATATGTATTGCGAGCGTATCTTTCTAGATGCCTCGCGTAACGGATGACGCTAGCCGTCATCACGGATGACGCTGGGCGTCATCCCTCCTAATGTGAATGCACCCATGTGCATCACAAACACAAGGGTTGGTCACAAATGTGCACCACACCCAAGTGCTGGGTCTAATTACTATTATTTAGTAATTGACCACCCCCTTAAGTACACCAAGTGTACCCAACGGGGACTGTGAAACATTAGGGCAACTTTAGCCCGTTACACCATCCCCTTCTTTACGAACGAATTTACATTTTAAAATTTGTCAAAGAGGAGCGAGGAACTGCGAGCAGCTTTACGCGCCGCTAGTTCACTCAATCACTCTAGCGACCTGTGTTTCCATACACGGCGCAAAAGATGCCACCTAAAAAGGGCCACGTTGGTGGGTCGTCTGCGAAGACGCCCACCCAACCTCGCACTAAGCGTACGCGCCGCATTAGTTCGCCGGCCGCGTCCAATGCCTAAGTCGAAACGCCAACAGCTACTGCTGCTGTCGCGTTAACGGGGCTAAAGGATCCATCCCACTTTATCAGTGTGGATGCTGATCCATCGCTCATTGTCGACGACAATGAGTCGACCCCCGTTGCCGTTACCTCATAGTAGTGATACGGAAAACGAGCTCATGAGGAAGGTATGGCGCATTATTGCCCATCACAACTTCTCTCATAGCTCACAACATGGAGACAGCAACATTTACGAATGCTGTCTCGTCGACTGCGCTGGATAGCGCAGCGGCAAGTAACGAGAGCGCTGCCCATAAAGGCGCAGCCGCTTCTCCGTTGGGTATAACCACAACGCCTTATGCTCAGACCATAATCCATAATGGTTC
>NC_090610.1:2951808-2981405 GCF_004359215.1 Bremia lactucae | reverse complement strand
CAGATTTCTGGTATAGGTCGGAGTTGGAGCTGTTTCGAGCTTTACGCGAATTTCGGAGAAGGCAGACCAGACGTTAATGTTTCGTGCTTCCACACATATAACATCTACGGATGGTCTTATGCTGTTCCACAGCTTGAAGAGCCTCTTCTCCTTCCTCAACGAGGCTTAAATCCGTAGGATCCGCTCTATTCGACGGAACCCATGTGCTCGGAGAGCTTGTTCGGTACACAGGCGTGCAAACGCGGGCAGACATAAAGTCAAACTCGGCGCGTAGCGCTATAGTAACTGCGTCTTCGAACGTAGCCGGATGAGATCGGAATAATTCCGTCCGGGCAACGCCCTTATTAGGACCTCCCTAAAGATGGTTACGACAATTGCTTCTTGCACCGGTTCTTGATGCATAGATACAATGAGAGCTCTCAACTCCTGGACAAGGTGTCCTAGGGTTCTTTTACCATGTCGAGTCGCTAGGAGCCGTGCTCGCATGCGAAAAGCCTGATCAGGCGGTGCAAACATGCTGGTCATCTGCTGTTTCAGCGAATCCATTGAGGGAAAAGCGTCATTTATAGACGCGCTGCACGATAGTGCCCACTCCATGGCTCCACATCCAAATTTGGAAATACCACTAGCCACCTTTTGCCGTTCTGTTAAGACAAGGCGGAATTAATGGACATTTCCATCTGCTTAACCCAAATTGGGAGATTTTCTCTCTCTTTTCCCTCAAATATCTTCACATTTACAGTTAAAGGGCGAGCCCTCGGCTCTGAGTCAGGTACAGAGATGTCCCGAGTTAGCGTAGATGCCGCTAAGTGGTCCTGTACCTGACCGAATAGGGAGGTTTCGTACCGCATGAAGGCTTCAAGCCTTGGATGTAGGACCTCTGGTTCCTGGGAGATAATAAATTCCACGTCCTTAAGCCCAAATAAAGTTTTGAGCTTATCATAAGCGGCGCGTTCCGCTTCTGACAATTCTGGAACCTTTTCCATTTTCGTGAAGGTTTAGTCTTGTAAAGACTCAGGCGGAGATTGACTACGAGTGCTACCAGGTGTAGCGGAGCTACCTCGCTTCTAAAGTCCGAGGAAGACTTTCAGACTCAAAGAGTCACTTGGTTCTATTGAACTAACGGATTTAACAACTCAGGGAGTCGTACAAGTTATTAAAGCTAAAAGAATTCTAGTCAAGGGATTCAGGGGTTCGTAGAACCAAGTGGCAACTAGTGCCCAAGAGGATTAACCTTAGAAAGGCTTCTATCTCTTACATATCAATGCGCAAGCGTTAGGAAGGCACTTTACGCTTTAAGATCAAAACGGGAACTGCACTTTATTTAATTATTTAAATCTAAAACCCTACCCTAGCTAAATTTTAAAGTAGATTTTGGCCGCCAGATTTGTATCTGGCGGTGACCACATTTATTACCCATTATAAATGGGAATTAAGTAACTAACTATTTTAAAGTTAGATAAAGGGTATTTTGCCCATACAGTCAATGTACCACAACAACGGTATTCCAACCGATGTGTGGCCCATCACAGGGATGGTCAATTAATTTAACCCAGCACTCCAGTGTGGTTCACATTTGTGACCAACCTTTATGTATGTGATGCACACAGGTGCATTCACATTAGGAGGGATGACGCCTAACGTCATCTATGATGAGGGCTAGCGTCATCCGTTACGCGAGGTATCTAGAAAGATACGATCGCAATACCTATTGTTGTCTATAGAAATGATATTTTGATTGGCAAAAATAGGTATTTATATTTAATGCGGTTAAATATAAACCAGTCTGAAAACTACTTTCTACTTGGTAAGTGCGCACGAGGAGCCGGATTTCCGCTCCCTTGACGACACCTAATCCAAGTACTTAGTGCGTTGGGTGAGGATCCGAACGCGCCAACCACAACTACCTTACTGCACGCAAGAGAAGCTGGTTAAACCGCTCTCTCGCTTTGCTAGGGTGTGTGCTTAAGTAGAGCGTGGCCGAATTACGACGTGCCCGCCTACACTTGGTAGCACTTGAAAACCTTCCCACGACCCGCATCTCTGCGTGTGTACGTGCGGATGAGCCTCAATATTGATTGGGCTCATTTCTTCCACCTTTCCAAACTTCATAGGGAGGTGGCAGGGCTTATGGCGCAGAGACTTGGTGAACAAGCCCTGACAAGTCTCATGGGCAATTCTCCTGAGCAACATGTTGCTCAGTTGGAGTAGTTTGACGCATTCGTGCTCGGACAGCGGAGAGCCGCGTCCGAGGCACAGAGCCATGCTGCGGCGGAGTGCGTCACTCAGACTCAGGATGAGCTAAGGCGTGAGCAGGCTCGGAGCGAGGCTCTCAACAGGACTGTTGAAATACTCTCCACCGGGCCTATTCGGATGGACTGCCCAAGTTCGATGGAACTGCAGCGCCCACGATTGTTCACTGGCTTTTAGCCGTGGAGCGATGCGGTTTCGCGCAGCTCATCGAGGACGACAGCCAGATGGTGTCGTACGCCATGTCGCATCTGCGCGGTAATTCCTTAGAGTGGGCTTACTCGGCGATTATGGCGGACAGAAAGGCGTTCCCTGCATGAGCGATGTTTAAGAAAAAAAATTGCGCCAGCCGCCGAACAACGAAGTGTTGCTTCAGGCGCGCTTCTTTGGAGTGCGACAGGCGAAGCGATCTCTACAAGAGTATGGGCAAGAGATGCGCTCGCTGTCGGCGTCCATTACCGTAGGTCCGATTCCGGAGCACATTAAGGAGCCCACGCATATGAACGGACTACGGCATGGCCATTGCGACAGGTCCTTTTCAGAAAGGTACCGTCAACGATATAAGAGGCAATTCAAATTGCATTAGTTGAGGAGCAATCCTACAACATTGCCTCGGCGACAGCTTGGTATTAAGCCGTCGGCCGAGAAGTCAGATGCCACTCCCATGAAGTTGGACAATCCAGACGTTGTCTGCTTTAAATGCGGCAAGCGCGGCCATATGATGGCTAGCTGCTATGCCAGGGTCCTTGCTGGAGCAAAGATGCCCAGAAAGAGGACTCCCTTTCCAAAGGGCGATGGCAAGAACCAGCGAGCGTGACGCATGAGTTCTGCATCGACCACTGAGGGATCGGGAATTGCAGGTGCGCAGTAGGGGCGGGATGCCCTACTGACGGTGACTCTGAAGCTACCCCTAAGTTCAGAGTTGTCGTTCACATGGGTAGCATAGTCCCTGAGGTCTCGAAATTTTTTTTTTTCGGACCTCAACCCTGCTGGTCTATAGCGCTCATGTAAGAGGCTATGACCAGGTGATGACCCTCCTAGTGGATTCGGGTGCATCACAAAATTTTGTGAAACTCGCGGCTCTAAGAAAGAGACCGGCGATGTTTGAGTCGCTTTGCCAGGATGGCAAGCGAGAAGAGGCGACCGTTCGTTTAGCTAACGGCGCGCTCGTTAAGTCTGAGGGAGTTCAGGTTGAAACTCGCCTTCAGCTTTAGTGACTTCTCTTGTAAAGAGAAGCTCACTGTGCTAGGAATGGAGAGTTCGTATTACCTCATCCTAGGATGCCATGGTTGGCAAACACCAACAATAGATAGACTGGCGTACACGAACAGTTGCGAGCTCTACGCAGGACACAGGAGAGGAGACGTATGCAACTGGGGTCGTGTCGAACACAGTTGTGGGTGCGCTGACGAGATGTCAAACGTCACCAATTCCTACCCAGCTCGTGGAGACTAAGGTAGTGAAAATGGCAATGACAATTAGTCATATGTCTCATAGTCCTGCACAGAGCTGAGAGCTTGTGGTAGTAGACAGCGAGCTGACAGGAAGTCATGCGTCGCATAACCGGCACAGTGCCTAGAGCCTGGTGCGGCTGTGAAGGGTGCGTTAGCCAGGAGAGCAACGGCACCCGCTTCCCAGAAAGAGGTCGTGGTGACTCGAAGAACAAATACCCGACAGATTAAAACGATCAGAGGCACGTCTAAACGTGTGACCTTTGGATCAGCTCCTAATAAAGAGGATGGGCCTTCGAACGAGGTATTCGAGGCCGCCAAAGACGAAATTGCGGAAGCATCCTCAGTTGGGGTGCTCCGGCAAGTCTTAAAATCTACCGAGAGATAATTAATCTACCGGAGATGTCGTGTGATCTGTTCCTTGCCGAATTAAATGAAGGAAGATCCACGAAATATTCACACCAGTTCCAGAAGAGAACTTGGTGGACTGTTGCTCGTCGTCCACAATGGACGAGAGCGTCCTAGAATCGGACAAAAAGAAACAGCTCGCTGGTCAAGGATGGAATGCCTTGAGAGACAGTTTGTTCTTTGAGCTTGTGTGAAAACATTGCTATGTGTTCCCAGAAGAAGTGCCGAGCAGCCTACCAGCAGATAGGGGCATCGGGCACGAGATAGACCTCGAACCTGGCACCAAGTATTGTGTGACCAGGCAATGGCCGTTGCCGAAAGAACAAGTCGATTATATCGATGAGCTCTTTGACAAGCGAGCCAAGGCGGGACATGTGCGTGAGAGCAAATCACCTCACTGCAGCCCGACCTTTTGTTTGCGTAAAGCCACAGGCGGACGGCGCGTGGTTCATGCTTACAATAAGCTGAACACGGCGACCATACCGGCTCAAACGCCAATCCCACGGAAAGATGTTTTGTTGAACTCCACGGGTAAGGAAACTACAGTTTCCGTGTTGGATTTGTAGGATGGTATCAGGTACTCATGAGAAAGTCCGATGTAGCAAAAACAGCTGTAAGCATACAAAGCGGTATGCTCTGGGAGTGGCTTGTGATAACCCAAGGGTTGAAAAACGCACCGGCGACATTCAACCGGGTGGTGGCTTACGTGATGCGTCAGCACCGTGCCTACGCGCCCCATTACTTTGACAATGTATTCGTGCATAGTACGACCGAGGACGGGCTGAGCGCAATGGAGTCGCACAAGCGTCATTTAGACGCTGTGTTGCAGACTCCGAAGGACGCCCAATTATACGTCAACTTGCAAAAGTGCGTCATAGGGGTCATTAAGATACCAGTGCTGGGCTGCATCGTAGGTACACATGGTGCACGAACAGACCCAGACAGGGTGAATCGGTAAAGGAATGGCCAATAGCACGACATGTTAAGGATTTGCGCCAATATCTACGGCTCGCTTATTACTTGCATAAATATAGCAAGAATTTTGCTGACAAACTAAACCATTATCTGACCTCCTTAATAAGGACGCAGAATGGGTTTGATTAATACAATGAGATGATGCGTTCACATCAGAGAAGCAATCTCTTGTAGAGGCACCGGTCTTGGCATTGCCAGACGCGGATAAACCCTTTAGCGTCGTCTGTGATGCAAGTAATTTTGCAATCGGCAGCGCGCTCATGCAGAAGGATGACGACGGCGTTGACCGCGTCATCTGTTATCAGTCCCGGCTTTTAAAAGCCGCTGAACTGAATTAGTCCGTGCATGACAAAGAGCTACTTTAAAAAAAGTTTGCTCTTGTCAAATTTCGTGTGCAACTATTGGGCACCGAAGCATTTGTGGTTTATACGGATCACGCATCACTGCGGACCGCAATAAACTCACCGCACCTCTCGCCTAGAATGGTAAGATGGCTTAGATTCTTTTCTGTTAATCTCAAAATTGAATACAAGCCGAATAAGTCGAATGACTTGGCTGACGCTTTATCGCGCAGACCAGACTTGGAGGTAAGACCTTAGAAAAGCGTCTGTTTAGTACTGAAGCACAATTTCAGCCGTCAATGTTGGCAGCAATAAAAGCATACCAAGTGACGAGCTCATTAGCCTCTGAAATAAAAGAGAGCTACAGTCAGGACGACCATTGTCGCATGCTGTTGGATCACTTTGGTGGACAAAAGGTAACCCTTCCGTCGCACCTGAAAGCTAAGCTAAATCGCTTAAGCTACAGCGATGGCCTGTTATGGCATCAGCTGTCACCTTGTGATCCCTTGAGAATCTATGTGCCTCATGACACAGATGTCAAGCTGATGATCCTTCACGAGCTCCATGATGCTTCATTCAATGAGCATCAAGGCCGTGAACAGACATTCTTACGAGTGTCACAGAATTTTGGTGGCCAACTATATTCCCAGTGTCAGCGCACCAAGCCTGCACCGTCCAGCAGTGCATCACTAAAGCCGCTACCAATTCCAACAAACTGTTGGAAGTCAGTAAGCCTGGACTTCATGTTTAGCATGCCGCCCAATCATAAGGGTCGGATGGGGCTCGTCGTCATTGTAGACAGACTGAGCAAAATAATGCATTTCGCACCATGTAAAACATCGATCACAGGCAAGGAGGCAGCTGCCCGAGTCCATAGTATTGGACCGGGATCCACGTTTTACGCCAGAATTTTGGCGACATGTGTTCGAGCTGCTAGGTAACAAGCTCCACATGTCGACCGCAGATTAACCCTAGACCGAGAGCCAAACAGAACGTGCCAATCGGGTCGTGGCGGATGTCTTACGCACTTTAGCAACCCCCAAAGAGTGAAGCAAGCAATTGCCCTTTGTGGAATTCGCTATAATAACAATATCCACGCCAGTACGGGTGAGACACCGTTTTATATTAACGGACTGCGCCATCCTCGGACGCCATCCTCGGACGCCAGTCTCGTTTGTACGCAGCCCGAGTCTTAGTGGGGGAGTGCCCCTCACTATGCTCGGTGCGAAAGAGGGATATAGTTTCGTCAATATGACGATGACCCGCGAGGGTATCATCTTCACGACAGAACTTGCCCTAGTAACCCTGTCAATTTTGCAGTGGTCATTAAAACTACGTCTTATGACCGACCTCTTGGCGGTATCATAGGCGAGTTTGATGCTAAAAGCGTGAACGAAGCTCAACGCTTTGTGGATGAGCGATTAGCCATCACACGAAAAGTCCGTGACACGATGGCAAGCGCACAGGACAAGCAAAAAGAATATGCGGACCGAAAGGGTCGCAAAAATAATGAACGCTTTAGAGTGGGTGAAAAAACGTACTATTAAGTACTGCTACCCTACCTTAAAATGCAATTACTGTACTACCTGGAGATACTACGAAGTTGCTGCCGCGTTTCATTGGGCCCTTTACGGTGGTAGAAGAGGTTGGAGACCTAAATTATAGGCTCACTCTTCCCCCGTACATGCAGACGCACCCCGTATCTTACGTGGGTCGTCTGAAACGGTGTGTACACCCAAATGAGGTCACATATTCCTGTCCGTCTAAGCAGACCGATGGTGACGCCGACTGTAATTCGATCGTCGTTCGGGTGAGGGCGGCAGAGAAGGCGAAAAACTGTCAGCCGACCGACTCCTCCCACCACGAACAGGACTCGGAGGGCGAGAAACATCACGCGAGTAACGCGGATCCCTCAGCATTATCCGCTCAAAAAGGTCCAAGCGAGTCTTCAGGCGTTCATAAACCTGACGAGCCTTCGCTCGGACATCACAAAGATCCGAGGTCAGACGCGAGACTTGACCCACGATATCGGCAATACGTCGTTCAGCAGCGCTAAACGCCTGTGATTGAACGGACAAAGGTAAGGCAGCCGCGAGTAGGTGGGCGAGATCGCCACTCCTATCGGGCGCCGCATGCACTAATGGATGCGGGTGGTTATCAACGCTTTCTTGTTGTAAGGTTGCTTGCCCACCGCTCCGTGAGACAAAGGTATCAGATCCTCGTCGATGGAAAGGTTACCCGAAGAGTTTTGACTCTTGGGAACCGATCGATATCCTACGTATTGATGTGCCCGGCATGGTGGCTGCCTATGAAAAGTAGCACCAGCTGAGGCCTCTTCGCTAGTCTCATAAAGACTAGCAGAAGCAGCATTGTAAGAAGAAACAGGGGGTACAGTACCGCCCATGATTTTTTTCACACGCAAGCGGGCGAAATTAATTCGCTGCGACCGCTGTTTCATCGCATCGGAATGCAGATGAATGCGGCGCAATAATTCTGCTTTGTACTGGTCGGGCGTTATATTTGATCGCAACACGACCGGGATCGGGAAAATACGCCCAAGCGATTTTCCTGAGCCGTCCGTGACTTAAAGACGTCATAATAATTATGTGCGTCTAGAAGAGCGCGCTCTAGGAGCGACGCTCTTGGCCTGTTTAAATGAGGTCGTTTAGATGGAGGGGGCATCAGTGATATACCACCCGTCTATTAGCCACGTTCTAAACGACGGGCTTGTGACACTGACTGAGCACGTTCACGTGCCGTTGGCGGAGCTTTAGGCTCGGAGTCCTCAAAGTCAGAACCATTATAGATTATGGTCTGAGCATAAGGCGTCGTGGTTTTTACCCAATGAAGAAGCGAATGCGCCTTTATGGGCAGCGCTCTCATTAGTGGTCGCTGCGCTATCCAGCGCAGACGACGAGACAGCATTCGAAAATGTTGCTGTCTCCATTTGTGAGCCATGAGAGAAGTTTGGATGGGCAATAATGCGCCATCATCCTTCCTAATAAGCTCGTTGTCCGCATCACTACTGTGAGGTGACGGCAACGGTGTCGATTCAATGTAGTCGACAATGAGCGATGGATTAACATCCTCACTATATAAGTGGGATAGATCCTTAAGCCCTGTTAACGCAACAGCAGCAGTAGCTGTTGGTGTTTAGACTTCGGCATTAGACGCTGCCGTGTTAATGCGGCGCGTGCGCTTAGTGCGAGGTTGAGTGGGCGTCTTCGCAGACGACCCACCAAGGTAGACCCATTCGATGGCATCTTTGCCGCTGGGCATGTGAAACACGTGCGCGAGAGTGATCGAGTGAACTAGCGGCGCGTAAAGCTGCTCGCAGTTCCTCTCTCTACTCTGTCGAATTTAAAAATGTAAATTCGTTCTTAAAGAGGGGGATGGTGTAACGGGCTAGAGTTGCCCTAATGTTACACAGTCCCCATTAAGTACATTTGGTACTTAAGGGGATGGTCAATTACTAAATAATAGTAATTAGACCCAACACTCGGGTGTGGTGCACATTTGTGACCAACCCTTGTGGATGTGATGCACATGGGTGCATTCACATTAGGAGGGATGACGCCCAGCGTCATCCATGATGACGGCTAGCGTCATCAGTTACGCGAGGTATCTATAAAGATACGCTCGCAATACATATTAAATGATATCTATAGAGATATCATTTTAATTGGTAAAAATAGGTATTTGTATTTAATTCTATTAAATATAAATCAGTCTGAAATTTACTACCTACTTGGTAAGTGCGCACGAGGAGACGGATTACCGCTCCCGTGACGTCACTTCACCAGAGTTCTTAGTGTGTTGGGTGAGGTCGCTTGCGCGCCCACCACAACTACCTCACTGCACGCAAGAGAAGCAGGTGCAAACCGCTTCCTCGCTGTGCTAGGGTGTGTGCTAAGTAGAGCGTGGCCGCATTACGACGTGCCCGCCTACACTATACGTACAGTGTACGTTACTTAACGAGAGGCACCACTCACATCTGAAGCAGTGTGAAGTGGACTTGTACTGAAACAGTACAAGTCGCAGTGCCCCGTTACATACGCCATCCACGTATACTTACCCAATTAAAAGGAATCCTCTAGTTTAAGGGGGGGGGAGTGGACTCGCACGAGCAAAACCATTTCTGGCTCATGCTCATCACGCGTCGAAGTTAACAACGACGCGAATGATGTCTCTTTCTAACAAAGTTTTTCTGCGACAATAAAGGAGGGCACATGCTTCTACAAAATACGATAAATAAAGATTGCATCGAGATGTTTTGTAGCATTTTGTCACAACTAGCGCATAACGAACATGCACTTTTTGTGCTGCTTTCTTGATAGCAAGTGCACGCCACTGAACGCATCTGCGCTTGCAGTTTGTCACAAAAAAAACACGTTTACTTTTGTTAACCACTCGCATTTAGCGCAACCAAAGACAAAAATATGTACAATTATTACGATTTCAACAGCTAATTTCCCTGAAAGGTTTGTTTCTCAAACAAGTGCAGCGTTAGCGTGGACAGAAAAGCCGGAAACGACCGACATGCTGTCAAGTACGCGAACACGCGTTGATTAATTTGCGAGCAGAAATCGCTTTCCAATAGCTCCAATGATCCATCTGCCTCCATCCGCACCAGCAGCTCATCGTCGTCATGCTCGGCGTATACTGAGCGCAGGCGAAGCATCTCTATGCCATTGCTTTTTCTTAAATCAACCTTGTAACCAGTCAGCAAGTAGACAGCTTCTCTATACTGCCGAATTTGATCTCCAAATACCTAAATTAAAGCCATGGGTCAATTCGTAATAAAAGAAAGATAATAGAGCGCGCACCTGCTTTAACCGCTGGTTCAGCTTCTTCAGACCCTCTACAGTTTCATACGACGTCATAGTGGTAAGTTTATCGTCGTCAGCGATTGTGGCAGCCTGCTCAAAAAGTCGACCAAAAAAGTTCAGTTTCAAAAAAAATGGTAGACCACGCAAATTTACTTACAGAGTCGTCGCCTTCAGTTAATTTGCAAAGTCTTGCACGTAGCATCTCGTTTTCTTGACGTAATTGCTCTGCATCACTTGTCTTCGTCTTGCTTTCTAGAAGCTCACGCGTCGGGTTTACAGCCAAATGCATGATCTTAGTCGTTTCGATGTTAAACTCACCACGGCCTAGCCGCTTCTCAAAAACTGCAAGATTCAATTCTGCCTTTTCAAGATGCTTCCTTAAACTTTCATTTTCCTGCTTTAATTCGGACAGCAATTTCTCCAATCTCTCGATCCGGGCCATATAATTTTGAACAGCAGCAGGTGTCGCCATCAAATTTTGGGCGGATTCCATTTCCTCAATTAACTCTTGGGATTGCTTCAGTGAGAAGTTAAGCAAGGCAAAGCGCTTTTTTTGAAGCACATTTTCCTCCTCTTCGTCAAGATGGTTGCCATACGTTTCAAAAATTTCCCTCAATTCTTTATTTAACTTGCGTAAATGTGTCGCAGCATTGTTTGAACAATTCATTTTTTCTTGAATCGCAGTCAGATGCATTTCATTTTTTGCGCAATTATTATCCGCCGTAATTAAGTCACTTTGAAGCTTTTTACATTGCTTTTCCAGCCGCAGACGTTGCAGCTCCACGTTATTCTTTTGCTCAAAAAGAATCTCATACGCGTTCTGGCGTGCTTTATACAGCTCAACAACAGCAGCTGCGGGACGGGTCTTCAGATCTTCTAGAGAAATACCACCTTCAAATCACAACTTGTTATCACCTACCACGAATGAGATATAGCTGATTTGCGTACCCTTTGCTTCATTGACAATTGGTTTAAAGTACTCGTGAAATTTTTTGTTGGCCTCTACTACAAGTAGTGCACTCTCCTGTAAACGTATCCAAAAGTGATGTAAGATCTCACTATGACAGATGTAATCAATGCAATGTACATTTTGTTTTAGTAGCTCTGCGTTCCGTTCTTCACTTTGTTTAAGCTTTTGAACCGTCTGGTACCACTTTTCCTGCAATATACAAGAGGACCGAGAAGCCTCAATCAAGTCCACCAACTGTTTCATAGACGACAGCATCAGAAATTACCCTTAGTCAAAACGTCTCTATTCTGAGGGTACCTCAGCCTTCAAATTGCGCTCTGTCGACTGCAACTGCTTAATCTGCTCATTCAGCTCGCGTACTTCAGTCGCGTGATTAAGCGTTTCTCGAGCCTCAAACAAGCTAGAAGCAGCGTCATCGGCCTCCATGCTCTTCTCCTTCAGTAGAGACTCTAGTAAACGAATCTTTGATTCAAAAATATTGTTCTCGCTCTGAGAGACACAACATGACACAAATATATACGAGCAGAGCACATAAATAAGACCAACGGCCCCGACTAACCTGCGAGCACGTCAAAGATGATTCATGAGCAGTTTCCAGCTCATCCTCCAAAAGCTGAATCTGTACACCAGAAGCAAAAGCTAAATAGAAATATAAACGTCGTTCCTCCGCATGTATCACTTGACCTTCATTGTCGACCGCACCGTTTGTGAGCGCAATTGACTACTTGCCTCCAGCGCTTTTTCCTTCCACTCATTCAACTTATCTTCTACAAGCTCTAGCTGTGACCCCATTTCTACAACTTTTTTCTCCAGCACCAATTTCTCAACTGAATGAGTGTTCGTAATGGCCTTAAGTTCCGAAAGCGTCTCGTTTCCCTCTGCTACAGCTAATTTCAACTGGCGCCTCAATCGGTCTAGCTGCATATCTCTCTCTTTAAGCTCGATATGATGGAGCTGGGACCTTGCCTCCTGCTGCACCTTCAGCATCTGTATCTCTCGTTTCAATTCCTCATTCTAGAAAAAAGCATTGTCACTATCAGCCTTGCGGTCCCAAAACCATCATCAATACTGAATATACATTAAAGACTGCAGCACTTTCAGTCTCATAGCGCTTTCGCTTATTGTTTTTCGAGCAGTCATCATTCTCCATATGCAATGCTACAAAGTTACATACACCAACCAGAACTTGAGTTGCCTATCTCTAACATCTTCATGGACGCCACTGTCAACAATACCTTCTCGTCCCTTTGACTCCATTTCATGCTCGCGACCCTGAAGCTCTTTCACGAACTCACGTCTGTTCCTGCTTTGTTCCGGCGTAATTACATCTTCATAAGAGCCGGCTCTGATCTGCAAAGTCTACGATTTAGTTTCTGCACTGAAAGACCAAAGGTGAGAGCTCTTAAACCTGTGGTGAGCTGCTATCACCTAGATGGAGGGCTTGTGATGAATCTTTTGGAATCGGCGAGCACAGGAAGGACGATGGTTGACATTCGGCCATCGCTTTTTTTGGCTTTGGCGTTTGCATATTTTTTTAGGCCACTGCTATCCCCTTTGCTAAGTTGTACACCCCGCGACATATAGCCAATCAGAACCCATAAAATATAAATACTCCCCCTGCGACATATAGCCAATCCGAACGCATAAAAATATAAATTCACCTCCGTGACCCATAGCTGCATAAAAATATAAATGCACGTTGCGTCTCATTGCTCATAAAGGCCTGGTATATTTTCCTCGTGTTCAAGTGGAAAATAAATAATTGATTTTGATTCTGTCTAGACCTACGCACAACGCCACTCGGAAAAATTGCGTCTGCAAATCTGCAATTGCACGTTGAAGTTGCGCAAGTGATTAAACTTCTTCGTGTCATGCTTTTACCGTCGAAGTCGTGCTTCACAACGACGCTATTGCTTAAAAAGATTGCATCGTTGTCGATGCAAATTTAACAAACCACGACGGACTCAAAGTATCAAATTCAACAACGTGTGTTATTTTTACAAAGCCGATGCAATGTCCGAGCTCATTCCTCGACGGAGCGTACTCTTCATCCTACACTTCCTCGAACAAAAAATTTTCATCCATAATTAATTCCCAATCTGAGCGATCGAGTCGCTGTCTTCTTCTTTTTTTGACGCACCAGAATCGTGCTATCGCCTATTTTTTCTTCATCGTCTTCATTGTCGTCCGATCCTCCCATCTACAGCACACGGAAGGCATCAGTTTCCGAGCTTCTCACAGTTAGGACGATGTAAATTTGAACCTTAAGAAATTACCATAGAGGCTATAAGTAAAATCGATTTTCACGTAATTGTTGACATGATGCTTTTTCAATCCAAATTCGCAGTGCCCGTTTTAAAGCATATACCATATCATCTAGCCACTCTTGGATTCGTTCGAGCCTTATAAGACTGTACGCCGATGGTTGCAAGAGGACCATTTTTTAATGGCCTGCCCAAGAGCCCGAGCTTAAGGCACGGAACACGGGCTTCCCATGACGCTGGGCAATAAATGCTTTGATCTATGGGACATGGGACTTTTATGTGTTCTGATTGGCTATCTGTCGCGTGCAACTGGCAAAGGAGTGGGCCTTTTTTTAAGTCCCATAATTCTTCACACAATTTTATTGGAGCAAATTTAAATTCGCAAAAATGGGTCGTTCATTGGATGAAAATGCTAGCCGATTGCAAACGCGATTCAAGTTGCTGCGAGATTCGCCTATATTGCGTAGAACACAGCCGGGTGGGATCCGCGATCCATCGGAGCAACGGTGCACTATTTTCTATTCTTAATATGTATGCGCTCAAAATACGGGGAGATCGAGAGCGACATTTAATGTCCTTATACGAGAGGAGCATGCCTCCGGACACCACTGTCTTGCTTGGGGGCTTTAACAGTGTGCAGATCCCCCAATTGGATCGACTGGCGGCCGAAACCTATTTTATTTTAGTTAAAGCAAGGTTTCAAATTTAAACAATTAAAAAAAGTTCAGTTCCTCTTTTGATCTTCCAGCGTCTAGTGCATCGTGACGCCTTAATTGTAACGGGGCACTGCGACTTGTACTGTTTCAGTACAATTTCACTTCACACTGCTTCAGATGTGAGTGGTGCCTCTCGTTAGGTGACGTACACGGTACGTATAGAGGAAGACTTCTCTTAAGGCAAGTTAGCTTAAGAGTGTAAAATGAAAACTGTATTAATATAGTTAAGTGTCTTGTTAATCTATCTTTGTAAATGCTGACTTAACTATAAACTAATACTAAACATGTAAATGAATTCTTATCTATCTTATCTTGTAACTCTCTTTGATTACTTCTACAGCTGATTAGTCTGCGGAATAAATAGACATAATGGTCTATACCTATTTATGGATAAGAATTCAGGACATTACTATATAAAGTAATATCCTCCAAATATTATCTACCTTTTAGATAACATATTAATTAACAACCTTAAAGTGTTAATTTCATGTAACGATACACCCCGTTACATCACCCCTCCCTTAAAAGACAATCACTCTGAATGTCATTAGTTGGAGTGGTCGCTAAATGACCACTTAATTTTTAAAATGTTTTTGATTGGTCAGATCCATCATTTTAAATTCCATCGCATGAATGAACAATTTATGCGTGGTGATAATAGTGTTGAACCTTCGGCTCCGGTTCGTGCAGCCGCGGGTGACGCATTGCTATCTCTTGCGGTAGACGTTCCGTCTACCGTAGTGTCTTCCACTCGCACAACACTTGGTGTTGCGAGTGCACGTGGTGATTCACCACGTGAATACGACCCCTCTTTAGAGGTCGATTATGAGTGCGAGTCGGACGAAGTGGCCGACTCGGGGAGGATGGAACAGTCGCCTGATACCGTCAGGCGACTGACTATGAGCCTTCGAATGAGAGGGCTCATTCTGATAGACGTGTGAACAGTCTATTTGGATCCGACGATGAGGATGATCCCTCATCGCCCGTACGATCTTTCGTACGGTCTCCCATTCGGTCACCTGCACATGTCTCTGTGCAAGGTGACGACGGTGGCGTAAGCCATCGTAAGAAAAGTCCTCGTGGTACCCCTACTTCAGCGGGTACCACTCAGGGGAGTGAAGACAGTAAAATGTCTAATCTCGCCCCTGAAAAGAAGCCGTGGCTTTTGCCAGAAAGGCTCATTAATAGCTTGTCTGGAGAAACTACTCCACACAATAAATATCCTTTATTTATTGCGACAAAGCTACATGGCCTTGATCCCAGCGCGAAGAACTTTCGCGCTGAGGAAGATTTCTATCTCGATGCTTTTCTAAAGCATCGATGGTTTAGTGGCAATAATAAGCGAGATAAAGTCTCGCTTATGCAAGCTTGGAGTGCGTTCATTCGCAATGTTAAAGACATTGGACGCGAAGCTTGGCTTCAAAAACTTAACGCGAATCGCGTTAAGTTTGAGAAACGAACTCCAACCGGTGCAAAGTATAAATTGCATCGGTTGTCACGTAATGCTGGGCTTCCATGCCTCACGTGGGGTGATCCCTGTCCGTGTTGTGTAGACAACTCGAAGAGGGTAAAAGGGGATGTCTATTACCTTTCTTCGCCCTGGGGAAGGGCTCGCATCTCTATTGAGATGCGTGACGCGATTGACGTTTTGCAATCGATTTACAAGCGCCAGGGGCGCGTGTTTTCCGATGGGCCTTCTGAACTATCGGATGGGTCTCGTCATACTGACGGACGAGGCCCTCAACGTCAGCAACCAGCTGGGAACGAGGCTTCCAGCTGTCATGTGAAGGTAGATAACCGCGCCAGCGAATAAGATAACTCGTTCGCTGCCCCTTCACATCACGGTGGTCCTTGATACGTTCTACAAGGAGACGTTGCCTCCGTGGGAATCCACAAATGGTTGTTGTCGAGGAGGAAAAATTAGATCCGAACCGTGTGTCGGATCTAGAGTTGAAGATCGATAAAATCGATCACTTCCTCCATGATTTGGAGGAGGGGCTTGACCACGAGCGTGGCAAGCGTCACTCGTTGGAGAAGACGGTGCAGGCTCACTATATCGAGCGGTTGGAAGACTGTTCGAAGAGTGCGTACTCCATTTTGGAGTACTAACGGAAATATTACGCTGCTCGTGATGAGCTGTCGTCAGCTCATCGCAGTTTCGAGGAAACTCGGAACCGGCATGAGAAACTTCAAGTTCAACATGAGAATCTGGTTCGCGATCACAAGAATCTTTTAGGGATTCTTGAAAAGGGTGGTCAGATCCCTCCTCGGAAGAATTTGCGTACTGATGGTACGGGCAGAGCCCACCAACGAAAAACGTAGGATGCGTTCGCATCCTACGTGGCAATTCTATTGTGTACACATTGCCGCTGCGATGCAGTACACGGATCCAATGAACTTGGGTAGTAGTTTACGGCTACCCACATTAGTGACTAAACGCTTAGGTAAGTTTACCGTAGAGAGTAGCACTAGATCATTAATTTTAAATGAATGAACATTTGCTCTTCCATGTTTGTCCGCATTCCGTTTCTGTCGGTCCACTGCGTTAGCAATGGAATCCTGAACGAAACGGATAACTGATTCTCGAGTTAGCAGAAACTCTTCTGCTAACTCATTTGTTTTGTCATTTTCAGTACGCTTAGTGCGTACTGCCATGAGATCACTCTCATTTGTTATGTCATTATCAGTACGCTTAGTGCGTACTGCCATGAGATCACTCTCATTTTCGATGTCGTTTTCTTCGACATTGACATCACTCGCGTCGTTGATATTTTCGACGCGTGATGAGCATGAGCCAGAATTGGTTTTGCTCGTGCGAGTCCACCCCCCCCCCTTAAACTAGGATCCCTCTAATTGGGTAGGTATGCGAGGTAAGAGAATGGTATATGCGTTGTAGACGCATGCACGAATTATTGATGGCGAATATGACCATTGGTAAAAACTCGCTCCAATTCGGATACGATTGGACGTAACCTCGAAGTATCTCTTCGAGGACGCGATTGACGCGTGCCGTTTGACCATCTGTTTCTGGGTGATCAGAAGTTGACATAGTCAGCCGTGTTCCGAGAGATCGGAACACGGATTGCCAGAACTCTGCCGTAAACCGTAGATCTCTATCCGAGACCAATTCACGGGGTATGCCCCCGTGGAGTTTGAATACCGTGTCGATAAAGACACGGGCACAGCCTGGAGCCGTGATCGACTCTGGTACTGCAACAAGATACACCATCTTGCTGAATTTGTCTACAAAAACAAGGATTCCATTGTTTTTGTGATCGTCTTTGGGAAATCCGAAGACGAAGTCCATAGATACGGACTGCCAAAACTCTGCAGGATGTGGTAGAAGTTGAAGAGGTGCACGAGATGAAGGGCTAGGCTTCACCCGTTGACATACCTCGCAAGCACGAATGTACTTGCGCACGAACTGATACTGGCGGGGCCAGTAAAAGTCGCGACTTACTGTGAGATAAGTCTTCTCACGTCCACGATGTCCACTTGTTGGTGCATCGTGACACTCATTCATGATGCGCAAGCGCAAATCATTGTGACTTGGGACGACGACACGTGGAGTGTCGCCGGTAACGGCTGTGTAATACAATAAGCCGTTGCGTGTTGTGTATCGATCGGATGACGATCGGCATAAAGCCGATTAATCTTTATAAGATTTATTGGATGGATTCATTAGATATTCCATTAAACATAGAAGGTCATTATCTTCTGGGTAGCTTGTTTTATGTCATCGACCAAGGTTGATGACGGAACACTCGTAGTGAGTGTTGCAACATTGGGATTATTTTCACTGTTGGAGTGCACTGCCAACTCGAAATCAGGTCGGCGTGTTACGCATCAGCGACGCCATTAAGCCGTCCTCGTTAATATTCGACAGAGAAATTGTACTCCGCGAACAAGGATAGCCACCTCGCCATTCTTTAACCGGCAAGGAGGCGTTCCGAGCGTGAAATGCGATGTTCGTGCACAAATCCATCGCGTGACGAGGAGAGGACATTACCCACGAATGCTCGTTCCACAAGCCGTTGTGACAAGCACCCACGGTGTGACTACGCCAGTCGATCCATGGCTCATGCTTGATAAGCCATGGCATCCCAAGGACGAGATCACACCGATCGTTCATATCCAAGACAATAAACGGTTCTTCAGAGTCAACTCATCAAATTTGATTATTAAGGGTAATAAAACCTTACGGGTCGATACGATCGATCCTGTCGCTAGGTGAACGTACATCTTGCTGTTGCTCTTCGAGTCTTCAATAGCCTTGGCGTACAACGCTTGATTCTTCTCCATAGTGGCCTTAGTCACGAAGTTGTATGACGCGCCCGAGTCAATCAAGAGCGTCATGGGGTCTTCGTACTTCTTCACCTTAGCGGTAACCACCACCAAGTTTAGCCGCACAGCGGCCACAGACAAACACGACAGTGTTGTCCTCGGGACTTGTTCTCCAGGAAGAGGAGAAGGCAATTTTCTTCCTTTCTTGAGAGCGAGTGTCCTCCCAGTAGGACGTCCCGCGTCTACTGAGAGACTTCGTTTCCCGACTCTACGACGCTCACTGCGTTCAAAGGTTGCTTCGTCGAAGCAGGCTTGTCATGGACTGTTTCCGTGGGTTCTTGGGGCAGTTTCCGCGATAATGCCCAAGCGCATTACACCCGAAACAGCGGCCACCGGCCTTCGAAATTCCCCCAGCGCGGACGCGCCCGTTCGGCTGATGATATCTTCATGTGGGTGGGTCCTTCTGCATATTCTGTCGACATGACGTTAACCCGGGCCGATCTCGTGCATTGATCTCCCAGCAAAGCTATGTGCACAGCTTCAGTGAACGTAGTCGCTTGGCGGCGAAAGAGTTCTGTGCGAACAGGACCGACTCGAACACCGTCCATGAACACCGTGACCTTTGCTTCTTCCGACAACGGAGCCTTGGCCATGGCAGCTTTCAAATTTTGGAGCTCAATGACATAGTTCTGTAAGGAGCGGTTTCCTTGCTTGCTCCGCAAGAGCATCGAGCGATGAAGGTAGGCCACGTTGGCAATCAGAAATGTCGTTCGCATCTCCTGAGCATGAAGTCCCACGAGACAAAGTATCCCGGAATAGACGTCTTTGGCCAAAGCTCACGCCCTTGCCCGACCTCCCAGGTTCGAAAGGGCAAATGCCACTTGAGACTTCGCGTCGCGAATCTGGCCTGCGCTCAGCGCAATCTCGATCTCCCGGATCCAGAAGACCAAGCTATGCGCTTCCTTCCCGTCGAACCCTTTGTTGGTCGGCAGTCAGGGAAGGGAACCCGATAAAAGTCTCCTCGCCTAACAGGCTGACCATCCTTTCAAGCATCGCCCAACGGGCATCGGACAGGTGAGGATAGCCCAGCCTGAGAGGCATATAGTCTTCAGCGTCATTAATCCTGAGTGTCATCAGATTGTTTCAATCCTTGGCCGCGGTATTGACTACAAGTGCTACCAGTTGTGACAGGGCCACACGGCAACTCACAGAGGAAGTTCTAAACTGATATATATATTGAGATCTTTTAGCAATATAACTACAATAATATATCAGGCTACTAAACGTTACTAATTTAGTACTACTAAATAACAATACTCCGTACTTGAGGTGCCGACAAGTGTCAGTTGTACCTAGCTGTGTTTTAACGCTGGTCGCGTGTGAAAACGAACAAGCTTTTGACGTGAACTAAAGCATTACTTTTGCAGCGGCCATAGACATGTCCAGCGTAAAAATAATTTTTCGCTCCGGCAAGAAAATGGAAAAAATCCTGAAAAGTACCGAGACGTACCGAATGCTTATCTTAAAGCCGAAAAAGAAGCGAATTTGGACATCTGTATCCGGTTCCGCAAGGAATGCATATTGTGGAGGAGATGAAGACGAAGCTAGGTGTGTGTGCTTCGCACAACAATGAAATGGTTTTAAAGCTGGAAAATGCACTATAATTTGAAGCAAGCAGGGAGATTGCAAAGCACATTGTTGCACCAGAAGCTGGTGGACATTTGTTTTCAAACAAAGCCTAACACACATGTGCGTGTATTTTAGATGGACAAGTGATCACATAATTTAAATTTTCGGTGTATACGTGGATGCCCTTTTGTAACTGGAACTGGTACAACGAGGTTGAACATTCTTTAATGAACTTACTTTTCTATCAGTGGAAATGCTCGGATGTGCTCGTAAGGTTTTGGGCATGTGCATACAATACAACGAAGATTATGGATACACATTTGATCAGGAACCCAGAATTGTGGCATGCTACATGAGCACGGTCTTGAAATGGCGTATGGTGTACGTACACCCATCGACCAAAACTGGAATGATTCTGAATCAAAGATCGATTACTTACCGGCTACTGGAGGAAACAGAGTGGTGACTGTGAATCACTTGTTGGAAGTTCACCACGGTTTTAACGCCGCGCGAGACCGGAGATTTCTTTTGCGGTCCACAAAGCATCAAGATAACTCATCAGCCCACAACTGGTGACTGGAAACTGGCCAAGAAAATTGTCAGGTACCTATTCGGCAGAAAACATCTTCGTCTTTGTATGGTTGGGAAAACAAATGACTCGAATGCATTGCAAATTGTTAGTTACAGTAACGCGGATTCTGTTACCGATAAAGGTGACAGAAAGTCAGTTACGGTGGATTAATTACGGTCGACGATATGCCTTTGAGCTGGATGTGCAAAAAAACAAGGTGGTGTTTCGCTCTCTACAATGGAAGTTGAGTTTACATCCGCTTCAATTATGGTTCCAGAACTTTTGGGCATACGCGAACTGCTGCAAGAATTGAGTGTGAGCTTTAAAGAACCGATGTCTCTGCGAGTGGATAACCAAGTTGCTTTAAAACAACTTGATGGCGAGGAGCATCAGCCAAATTGATGTTCGGATCAAATTTGTCGGTGATTTTAGTACGCATAGAATTATTAAACCCGAATATCGAGAAACTTTGAATATGCCTGCGGACATACTTACAAAAGCGTTGGCTGCACCAAGACTAAAAGATGAATTGCGCCAAGTGATAAGTATAAAGTAAATCGGTTTGAGTCGACGGTGGTAGAGCAAGGATCAAATGTTTTGTCATGAACAGTGCCAACGAGGAGGAGCGTTGAAAGGCAAGCTTCATGGTGATGAGCCAACAAAGTGGTACGAGTGCTATTTTTGGTTATCGTGCCCTCCATTCAGAGATGCCCTCCATTCAACTATCGCCAAGTTCATACAACATGAACTTGACGAGATGAAGGAAAAAGTGCACCTGGTGATGAGGTATCCCTCATCATCTTGAAGTACGCCGAAGGACTGTAGGGGTTTCAATTCCTGATTTCTCTGCCGTGAAGATCTGTAGCAAGCTAGAGGATTATGAAACTAATAACACTCTCCCTTTTGCCACTTTTATGCTATCACTAGTTGGTACGTTCCGTTCTACTCCTTACATTGTGCGTTGTAGTGCAAGGCCGCTTTATTAGCGCCCGTCTTGACTTAATAGCACAAGTAGTCCTCCTCATCACCCGTCTCTCTTCGCGTTTCAGCGAGAATGAGCATCAATATCGATTGGGCTCATTTCCTCACCTCTCCGAATATCATCGGAGGCTGGCTGAGCTTTTGGCGCAGGGACCTGGTAGGCAAACCCTGGCCAGGCTCTTTACTAGCCCTCCTGGGTAATTAAGAGCCAGACCCATAATTAGCAAGTAAGATATCGGCACGTAGATGAAACGATGAGGTCGGGGAGTTTATTCATGATATCAGTTGAAGCAGTTTGAGGCGTTTGAGCTAGGACAACGTATGGCCGCGTCCGACGCACATAGCCATGTTGCGGCCGATTTCACCACTAAGACTCAGAATGAACTTCGGCGTGAGCAGGCTAGGAACGAAAATCTCAACAGAACTGTTAAGACGCTCTCTCTCGATGCCCATCGGATGAACCCTCCCAAGTTTGATGGGCCAGCAGCTTATATTATCATCCAGTAGCTATTATACGTAGAGCAATGCGGTGCAGCTTATCGATAGGTGCAGCTTATCGAGGACAACTACTGGATGGTGTCACACGCCATGTCCAATTTGCGCTATAACCCTCTAAGGAGTTACTCGGAACTTAGGGCGGACAATAAGGCGTTCCCTTCATGGTCGATCTTTAAGACAAAGATTCACGCCATGCATCAACAGTCGAACATCGAAATGTTGCTTCAGGCGAGCGTCTTTGTAGCGCGACAGGCGAAGCGATCTCTGCAACAATATGCGCAGGAGATGCGCTCGTTGTCGGTATCCCTTAAGTGGGTACGATACCGGAGCACACAAAATTATATACAGACTGCGACATGGCTTATCGCAATTGGTGACGCAGACGTAGTCTGCTACAAGTGCAGCAAGCGCCGCCTTACTATGGCTCGCTGCTATGCCAGAGTAACTGCTGGCGCAAATAAGCCCAGCAAGAAGGCTCCATACCAGAAGGGCGATGGAAAGAGCCAGTGTTCCCGATGCACGAGTCTTGCATCGACCCCTGACGGCTCGGGAGATGCTGGAGCGCAGTAGTGGCCCTTCTGACGCGGACTCTGAAGCTATTCCCAAGTTCAAAGTTGTCGAAAAATGGGTAGCATAGTTCCTGAGGTTCCAAAAATTCAACTTAGCTGGTCTACAGCGTTTGATTACGCGGCTATGATCATGCGATGACAATTCTCGTGGATTCGGTGCATGATAGGATTTTGTGAAACTTGCGCCTCCAAGAAAGAGGCCAGGGATGAACAAGTCGCTTTGCCAGGATGGCAAGCGAGAAGAGGCGTTCGTACATTCAGTAAACGGCGCGCTCGTAAAGTCTAAGGGGAGTTCAAGTTGAGCTCGCCTTCAGTTTGAGTGAATTTTCTTGTAGAGAGAAGTTCACGATGCTAGGTATGGAGAGTCTGTATGACCTCATCCTTGGCATGCCATGTATGGCAAAGCATCAACCATGAATAGAATGGTGTACACATACAGTTAGCAAACCTACATAAGCCCTTGAAAAGGATGTGCTCCCTGTGAGAGGCCTATACAACTGATGTCGTGTCCGACACAGTCGGGAGTGCGTTGACAGAATGTCAAACATTACCAGGTTCTATCCAGAGCTTAGAGCCTGGTGTAGCTGAAAGCGGCCCGACAGAAAGTCAGCTGTCACAAGGATGCCAATCGTAGAGACTGGTGTAGTGAATAGGATAGTCATGGGTCCAATGGTCCTGCACAGAGCCGAGAGCCTGTGGCAGTAGATAGTGAGCTGACGGATAGCCAATCGGAGCAAGAACCGGCACAGAGCCGCTAGCATCGTGCGGTTGGAGCGGTGCCTTAGCTGAGAGAGCAACGGCAGCTACTTCCAGGTCAAAGGTCGCGATGACTCGAAAACGAGTCCCCGTCAAAAAAGACGATCAAAGGCACGTCTAAATGAGTGACCTTTAAATCAGTTCCGGTCGAAGAAGACGGGCCTTCGAACAAGATGTTCGAGGTCGTCGAAGACAAAGTGGCGAAGACGTCCTTAGTTGAGGTGCTCCTGCACGTTTTGGGACCTGCCGAGAAGATCTTAAATCTCTTGGAGATGACGTTGAATCCGTTATGTCGGAACTTAAGGAAACGAGGTAGTCGCATCAGCTCCATAAGTGAACTTGCTGGAATGTTGCTAGTCGTCATAATGGATGAGAGTGTCTTGGAAATCGCAAGAAGGAATAGTTCGCCTTGAAGGACAGCCCGTTATTTAAAAGTTCTGTGGAAAAACCGAGATGTGTTCCCAGAACGAGTGCCGATCCGCTTACCGGCCGACAGGGGCATGAGGCTCGAGATTGACCTCGAAACTGGTACCAAGTATTGTGTGACCACGCAACAACCGACACTTGTAGTAACAAGTCATTTATATATATATATATATATATGAGTTCTTCGACAAGCGAATCAAGGCGGGAGAACAACTCGCCTAACGGCAGCCTGAACTTCTGTGTGCTAAGACACAGCTTATTGTAAGCGTCAACACGTGCCATTCAGAACACGAATGGGTGGCACGTGTTGACGCTTACAATAAGCTGAACACGTCCTCCATGCTGGCGCAAAGATATCGTTTCGCGGAAAGACGTTTTGTTGGACTCTTTATAAATTAACTATATTTTCCGCGTTGGATTTAAAAGACGGCTAAGATCAGGTACTCATGAGAGAGTCCGATGTAGCGAAAACGGCAGTAAGTGGCTTGAGCTGCCTTAAGGGTTCAAAAGCGCACCGGCGATATTCAACTGAGTGGTGGCTCACGTGATGTGCCCTACGCGCTCCATTACTTCGACGATATATTCCTGCATAGCAAGGCTTTGCACGAATATGTCGTAGAAGTAATGGGGCGATTACGGGTTGAGCGAAATAGAGTCGCACAAGCGTCATTTGGACGCTGTGTTGAAAGCTTTCGGAGACGCCTAATTGTACGTTATTTTTCAAAAATGTGTGATACGGGTTCCTGAGATACCTGTGCTGGGTTGCATCGTAGGTACACATGATGCATGACATGCCCATAAAACGTAAAGTCTATATAAGAATGACCTGTCCCAGGTCACGTGAAGGAGCCACGCCAATCCCTAGGGCTTGATTACTACTTCCATATGTACTACGAACTCCTAAGAGCACTGAGTCGGGCATTCAATTGTCGGTACGTTTGCGTGCGAGCTTTCATCGTTGTCTTATCGACAACGGCCTGTTGCTTTATTGCACGGATGCTGCGAATACTCCGCGCATCGTTGTTCCTCATGATGAATATTTACAGTATCCAATCGTCTATGAGGCCCTGATACTGTTGTTGGTGGTCATCTCGGTAGAGAAAAGACCTACGGCTCCGCGAGCCAGATTTATTGGTGGTCCAAGTCTTACTAATGGGTAAAAATACGTTCACGCATGCGAAACTTGCCAACGGGTTGAACCCTCGGTCCATGCTGGCGCGCCACTGGTCAGTCTTTGCGTACCCACAGGGTGTTGAGAGTTCAATTGTATGGATTTTGTGTTTGGCCTTCCGAAAGATTCGGCAGGTAATACTGGAATCGTGGTAATTCTTGGCCGGTTGAGCGAAATGGCTCATTTAGCGGCTGTGCCGGAGACGATTGATGGTAAAGGCACAGCAACGAAACTGTTTACTGATCGCGTGTTTCGACAGCACGGTTTGTCTGTGGCAATTGTCTCTGATCGAAACCCCCGTTTCAACGGTAAATTCCTGAAATCGATTTTTCCGAGTGCTTAACTTCAGATTGGACATGTCCACCGGACATCCGCATACATGGGTCAGAACAAACGTGTCAATCGCGTCATTGCAGATGTTCTGCGCTGTGTGTGTGCTGAGACACCCAATATGCTTGCTGATATCAGCCCTGTTACCGTTCGGAAACAAGTACGCGTAATTTCTCCCAACGCGATCAGTGTATGCGTGACAATGGCTGATAGCCAAGGCAATCAGAAAGAACAAGCGGATGCCAAAGGCAGAAGTTGTATTGATTCTTATGTGGTCGGAGACCGAGTTTTGCTAAACGAAAAAAATCTACCTACAAACTTGGTTTCCGCAGTCTTTAAGACCAAATTGCGCCGCGCTTCATTGGACCATGTGCGGTCGTGGCCAATACAAGCCTAGCTTACACGCTAAACCTTTCTCGCAAACTGCGTACACCCTTCCCACGTGGACACAAAGACGCTTGTGCCGAGACAAGCGGCCGTGCGCAAGTTGCTGTATCCTCACGAGGATCCCCAGCTGGCTCTTTAAACGAGGTTGTCGACGTTCCAACGCTGAAAGACGGTTTTAGACCGCGTCAAAAAGCCCGCAATCCGAGCAGAGCCCTCGCAAAGAAGTTACACCTCGTTCTTTTTAGAGCATCGAATACCACACCGAGATTTTGGCTCCCTCCCGCGTTGCTCGATGAGAGGGAACCTTCAGTTTCACATGGAGAAGCTTTTAAAAGCGACGTCGTCGCAAGGGCCAATATCAGTATGATGGTGAAGTGGCTTGGGTACCCCTCTCCAAAAAACTCTTAGGATTTTAAGGTAAGACTGCCCGTACGCCAGTGTCGTTTTTGAGCACCGCGCTCAGGGTCAACTTGCGTCAAACGACGCTTCCCACCAATTGAATTTGAATAGATGGGTCTCTATCCTCAGTGCGGCTTTAATCCATGGTTCTTACAAAACAAATTCAGAAGCTTGATCTCAAATTGGACAGTTAAGGGGTGTTTATAAATAGAAATTCTAATACACAATCTAGATTTTTGTATGTTCCCTTCCTCACCAGACTGTTGAGATCGGTTGTCGATTTTCGCTAACATTTCCTATTTGAGGTTGGATAACGAACAGCTACCCTTACGGTTGTGTTAACATCCCTTTTCCTTATGATAACCAAACTAGGGTGACCGACCGGGAATCGTAGTTTATAAAATTCACATACAACCAGATGACGACGGTGAGAAACTTAAAACAAGCACGCACCAGCGTATAAACGAGTCTCGTCAGGCTCCCAAAACGTGGTCTAGCGGATGCTTTAACCGCATTACGCAGAACACCGGGCCTGGAGGCCAATATTATAACGAAACCACTAGGTTTTAAAGAGAAAGAGCAAGCTAACCTCAGGGAGGAGCAAGCTCGTCGCCGCGCTGTGGCCCTTGCGAAAACAAGAGCTCATAGTGAGTATATGACACATGAAGAGCGCCTCCAAGAGGATGGGAGTCGTAAGTTGTATACCTGGACTCCTGGACTCAAGGCGACTACGCCGAAGGATCTCGCCGCACGCGCTGCTTTAAATGAGCGAAAGCTTGCCACCGTGATTATGAAGCCACGTCAGTATTCAGCGCGTCTGCGAAGTCAAGCATGTGGTGCCTCTGTGCCCTCTATGAGGGAAATTACGATCGTTTTATATCTAAACGAGTCGGAATTTGAAAACGAGGAATCGTTTGTAAAACGGGTGCACGGGTCCGACTCCTTACAGATATATGGTCTCTTAAAGACTCTGTCGATGTGGTGGACGTTCGGTTAGAGCGAAAACTCAGCTTTGATCTTGAAAGCCAAAGGCCAATTGAGCGCGGCGTATTGACCGCAATACTATTTTCGCTCCGGCTAGCACTCTAGTGCTTAACGCCAAATGAGGCCGGAATATCGGCGGCGTCTGCGTTGGCGTTAAGGCATGAGGTGTAAATTCTCCGTGGGAATCTTGCTCAAACGAAGAGTATCCCTCGCGAGGTCCAAGAATGTCTATTGACGTTTGAGCGTTATTAACCTCTTTTAAAGAACCAGCTGGACTCCTGATGATAAGGGTGCAGCAATCTGTGACGCAGCTGACTTTCTCGGTGCGAGCGCCTTTCTATCCACATGAAAGGGGCCCATATAGCGCTTAAGTAAGCCAATGTAGAAGAGTGGGTGAATGTACGCATCTTGCGTGGGAGATTTAGTGTATAAGCGAGACTTATCTTGGGCACAATCGTAAATGGTTCAATAAAGCGCGGACGCAATTTGGTTGTGAAGACCGTAGATACGACGTTACTAGCTAGATGTTTAGCATTAAGTAATACTCGGTCACTGACCTCATAAGAATTACAACAGCTTTTGCCTTTGGCATGCGCTTGTTTGTTTTGTTTGTCTTGGCTATCCCATTGTATCTCGCGTATGGTCTAAAACATTTAATCGCGTTGCCAAAAATTTGCTTCCCTGTTTCTTAATCGTAACTGGGGATACCAGCATACCGAGCGGCTGTCCCCCCCCAACCAAGCCCTGATAGCGTTAATGGAACGCGTGGGTGTATTAAGCGCTAATCAATGCGAAATTAACAACCGGGAGCATCGTGCTCCAGCGCCGTGGTGTTATAGCACGCACGCCATCGAGTCATTCTATGTAAGAGATGAGACGAAATAGTCGCGGTGCGTTTCGACGCATGACTGTATAGATTACAAAAGGCTTAAGCCAAGCAGAAATGTGAAATGTAACACTTAAGCGTTTCACCAACCGAAGTGTACCTGTAACGGGGTACTGCGACTTGTACTGTTTCAGTACAAGTCCACTTCACACTGCTTCAGATGTGAGTGGTGCCTCTCGCTAGGTGACGTACACTGTACGTATAGAGGAAGACTTCTCTTAAGGCAAGTTAGCTTAAGAGTGTAAAATGAAAACTGTATTAATATAGTTAAGTGTCTTTGTTAATCTATCTTTGTAAATGTCGTCTTAACTATAAACTAATACTAAACATGTAAATGAATTCTTATCTATCTTATCTCGTAACTCTCTTTGATTACTTCTACAGCTGATTAGTCTGCGGAATAAATAGACATAATGGTCTATACCTATTTATGGATAAGAATTCAGGAAATTACTATTTAAAGTAATTTCCTCCAAATATTATCTACCTTTTGGATAATATTAATTAACAATCTTTTATTGTTAATTTCATGTAACGATACACCCCGTTACATCACCCCTCCCTTAAACGACAATCACTCTGAATGTCATTAGGTGGAGTGGTCGCTAAATGACCACTTAATTTTTAAAATGATTTTGATTGGTCAGATCCATCATTTTAAATTCCATCGCATGAAGGAACAATTCATGCGGGGTGAGGATAGTGTTGAACCTTCGGCTGCGGTTCGTGCAGCCGCGGGTGACGCATTGTTATCTCTTGCGGTAGACGTTCCGTCTACCGTAGTGTCTTCCACTCGCACAACACTTGGTGTTGCGAGTGCACGTGGTGATTCACCACGTGAGTACGACCCCTCTTTAGAGGTCGATTATGAGTGCGAGTCGGACGAAATGGCCGACTCGGGGAGGATGGAACAGTCGCCTGATACCCGTCAGGCGGCTGATTATGAGCCTTCGAATGAGAGGGCTCATTCCGATAGACGTGTGAACAGTCTATTTGGTTCCGACGATGAGGATGATCCCTCATCGCCCGTACGATCTTTCGTACGGTCTCCCATACGATCACCTGCACGTGTTTCTGTGCAAGGTGACGACGGTGGCGTAAGCCATCGTAAGAAAAGTCCTCGTGGTACCCCTACCTCAGCGGGTACCACTCAGGGGAGTGATGACAGTAAAATGTCTAATCTCGCCCCTGAAAAGAAGCCGTGGCTTTTGCCAGAAAGGCTCATTAATAGCTTGTCTGGAGAAACTACTCCACACAATAAATATCCTTTATTTATTGCGACAAAGCTACATGGCCTTGATCCCAGCGCGAAGAACTTTCGCGCTGAGGAAGATTTCTATCTCGATGCTTTTCTAAAGCATCGATGGTTTAGTGGCAATAATAAGCGAGATAAAGTCTCGCTTATGCAAGCTTGGAGTGCGTTCATTCGCAATGTTAAAGACATTGGACGCGAAGCTTGGCTTCAAAAACTTAACGCGAATCGTGTTAAGTTTGAGAAAAGAACTCCAACCGGTGCAAAATA
>NC_090610.1:2904444-2946135 GCF_004359215.1 Bremia lactucae | reverse complement strand
AGAGTTTCGGGACGACGCGTTTGCGTCATCCCAGGTACAGGGGTCTGTACCTGTTGTAATCTCAACAGTTCCGCCTGTTGAGAGCCTTGCTGATTCAGCAAGGCTACTTTTTCCTTCATCTCGTCAAGTTCATGTTGTATGAACTTGGCGACGGTTGAATGGAGGGCATCTCTGTCTAAGTTGGACAGTAATGCCAGGATTGCATCGTTTCCTACGGATGAACTCATTCGTTCAACCGCACTCCTTTCTATATCACTTAGAAAGGAGTAGCTTTCAGGGGAAACGTGATGCGTATTCCCACTACCATCTAACATGTCCATGTTAAATGTGGGAAATGTGGTCCTTGGACGGACTACAAAGTGCTACCAGGTGTAACGGGGCACTGCGACTTGTACTGTTTCAGTACAAGTCCACTTCACACTGCTTCAGATGTGAGTGGTGCCTCTCGTTAGGTGACGTACACTGTACGTATAGAGGAAGACTTCTCTTAAGGCAAGTTAGCTTAAGAGTGTAAAATGAAAACTGTATTAATATAGTTAAGTGTCTTGTTAATCTATCTTTGTAAATGTTGACTTAACTATAAACTAATACTAAACATGTAAATGAATTCTTATCTATCTTATCTCGTAACTCTCTTTGATTACTTCTACAGCTGATTAGTCTGCGGAATAAATAGACATAATGGTCTATACCTATTTATGGATAAGAATTCAGGAAATTACTATTTAAAGTAATTTCCTCCAAATATTATCTACCTTTTGGATAATATTAATTAACAATCTTTTATTGTTAATTTCATGTAACGATACACCCCGTTACAGTACCCACACCACAGAAAGCGTGCAACAAAAGTGGTGGTGGGTAGTACTAGTCCCCATTCGGCTTAATTAATTAAAGCTCATGTTGAGCAACACGAATCAACATACATTCCTATTAATATATACGAATGATTCCTTTGATAATACTTATGTAGTCACGCAGGTGCCAAAGCAAAAGTAACTTTGAGACTATTGGCTTGATAAAATTACACGGTTAATGCAATCTATTTTATCCACTCAGCGTAGATCATTTCGCACGGCGGATGAACGGATCAAAATCACTGAATCATGGTGCTTGTGCGCCGCCGCGACAATCGGCGTGGCAAAGAGACCGAGGAAATTACCGTTGCAAGTGATGCATCAATTGTGGCTAACAAGGGCGTGCGTTCACTCGGAGTTGCACGCACCGGTCGCTTTGCCGCAGACATGCGTGTGAGCATGGGCGGCTACGGCCGCGCAGACAAGACATGGGGCGTGGACCACCCCTGGCACTCAACAGAGGCAGGCGACTTGTTTGCTCAAATGTGTGCTAAAGATTGTATGGAAGAGGGCACTTTGGATGACGATGCCATGCACGAGGAGCCTCTGCGGGGCCTCAGCCGTGCGCAGCTTAAGAAGCGCAAGGCGAAGCTCAAGAAACAGGGGTTGTCAGCCCAGCAAGCGGCTAAAGAGGCTCTTAAGGAGGCAGAAGCGTCTAGATTATATGCTGATAAGGAAAAAAGAATGCTTGAAGAGCAGGAGATCAAGCGACGAGAAGAAATTAAGAAGAACAGACAGCAAAAGAAAAGCCTCGAGCAGACTCAAGAAATGCAAATTGATGAGGAGAAGGCCGCGGCTAAGAAGGACCTACGCAAGAAAGCATTGCAGAAGAAGGCATTCGAAAAAAAAGAGGCGATACAACAGGTGCAGCAGCAGATCAAATTGCAGGAGCAGGAGATACGGAGTCGTGAAGTGCTTGCGTCGGCTTATGAGGAGAATATGGGTAGTGAAGTAACTTCCAAGAGTGGACTCGTGCTTCAGGATCGACGAATTGGTCATGGGAAATTGCCAGTTGCTGGGGATATGCTGACAGTCAAATATCGGGGACGGCTTGGATGCGATGGACTAATTTTTGGCAAGGGAATGCTCACGATGACGTACGGCGCGGGCTCGGTTATTGCTGGATGGGAAGAAGGTCTCGGTACAATGCGTCCTGGAGGCTTCCGACTGCTTACAATTCCGTCTGAGTTGGGTTACGGCGAAAGCGGCAAGGGCGACAAAATTCCACCTAATTCGACGCTTTTTTTTGAGGTGGAACTTGTGCGTATTGGTAAACGTAAACGCGAAATTGTCGGAGACGACGACGTCCCGTTACCTAATTCTTTTCAACGCAAGCGTATTAAACAAAAGCCTGGAAAAAAACATGGCGACGATGAGAAGTACACTGAAATTAAATTGTCCAAGAGCCAAATCAAGCGGCGACGTCGAAAGCGAAACGAAGGTCGGAACGATGCAGCTGTAGAACTAGATACTTAACGAAGTAATAGCTTTTTTTAACATTCTTTTGTGTCCAGTCAAATTGATACAGATGTGTCTAAAGCAATAAATACTCTTTCTAATTTGCTGCTCGATACTCAGAAAAGTACTTGTCAATGGTGGCGTCTATGGTGGACGAGCTCGCTCCTGTCTCGGTCCAGAGGGACGTAGTTAGCAAGAAAAAACGTCGTCGAGTCATTTCTCTTCTAATTGATAATTATGATTCGTATACGTACAATATTATGCAATTGCTGGCCCAAGTAAATGGAAGTTTGAATAGCGTCATTGTCATCAAAAACGATGACTTTGGCGGCCAATTTGTCGCTGCTTGGGATCACTTCAAAGCTCAAGCATCAATACTTGCAGCTGAAGAGGATCAAGAGCTGGTAACTAATGTAATTGTATCGCCTGGACCTGGCCATCCATCCAAAGCCAAAGACTTTGGCATGTGTGCTGAAGCTATTCGACACGCACCAGTGCCAGTGCTCGGTGTGTGTTTAGGACATCAAGGGTTAGCACACGTTTATGGTGGACAGGTAATTCAGGCCGACGAGGTCATGCACGGACGTACTAGTCGGGTTGTTATCGAAAGGAGTGACGCGTTTTTTGCTTTCATTCCGAACGGGTTTCAAGTAGTGCGCTACCATTCGTTAGTTGTTAATCCTTCTAATGTCCCGGAGGCACTTGAAGTGCTTGCAAAGTCTCAGGATGGAGTAATAATGGCGGTGCGACATCGTATTAAGCACCAATACGGTGTTCAATTCCACCCCGAGGCGGTCTGCAGTGAATTTGGCCACCAGCTATTGCAAAACTTCCGGGATGTGACACTAAATCAACGCCCTTCAAAGTGTAAGCTTCGTCATTGCAATCGCCTTGATTAGAATCTTAAAGTGTTCGATCAATGTATGAAGCTGCCGAATGAACTTGCGGCGACAGCTCCAAACTATCGCGTTACTATTCAGCGAGCGTTAACTGGACTCGCATCGGTTGATTTCGCGGAACATGTATTCTGTGAGCTATTTTCAGATGCAAAGCGATCGTTTTGGTTGGATAGCAGCAATTACGATAGCGTTGATGGCACTGGTGCAGCACGTCAATCGCGATGTTCAATGATGGGCGACGACAGCGGACCTCTAAGTTATTGCGTTGAGTTCGACGTTATTAAGCTGGAACTTCGCGTGCATCGCCGTTTAGGTGATACTGACGACGAAGAGACTCATGTGTATCAAAAGCAGGATATTCTGTCTCATGTGCGAGAAGTGATGCAAACGCACCAGTCTCATGAAGTAGTCATTGACGACATTGAAACGGCTAAAGCTGGACTACCGTTTGCCTTTCGGGGTGGTTTTGTAGGATTTTTCGGATACGAAGTGCTTGAAAGCGATCATGAGGTGTTTAGCGACGATTTTATTAAGCAAACAGAGCGCGTTCCTGACGCCTCCTTACTATTTGCAGACCGAAGTTTGGTGTTTGATCACCGAGATAATGTTGTCTATACTTTATCTCTTTGTGAGTGCAAGGCGAATAGCGAAAGAAGCTACCAGAAGTGGCATGAGTCAACGAAAGAGAAACTGAGTAGGCTCTCAGCGAATTATCGCACGCGGGATCAGGCGGATGCTCTAGCTTCTTTGAACAACCAAGCATCTTCAAGTTATTCTGCATCGGGTAAAGATGATATTCTGTTTCGTCCATCGCGTAGCCGAGCTCAATATATGGCCGATATTGCGGAAATCCAACGCCTTATTCGCTTAGGTGAGACCTACGAAGTGTGTTTAACAAACCACTTACGTTCCGAGTATGCTCTGCATGATCCTCTTGCTTTCTATTGCATGCTGCGCAGCCGCAATCCTGCCCCATTTGCTGGTTTTTACTTAGCAAACCCAATGAATCACTTCCAGACATTAGATCGTCACCTTAAAGCCGGAAGAATGGTAGATACATATGCAGTATGCTGTTCGTCTCCGGAAAGATTTTTGCATATGAAAGCAAACGGCTGGATGGAGTCAAAGCCTATTAAAGGAACGCGCCCTCGTGGCTTAAATCCTGAATCGGAGAAGACAATAATAGCGGAACTTGCAAATTGCGAAAAGGATCGTGCTGAGAACATGATGATTGCTGATCTTGTGCGTAATGACTTCGGCGTCGTCGCACGAGTCGGATCAGTACACGTGCCATGTTTAATGGGCGTCGAGACTTACGCGACTGTGCATCAGCTTGTTACTACTGTTCGAGCACAACGCCGTGAAAATGTTGACGTTGTAGACGTATTGCGTGCTACGTTTCCTGGCGGTTCTATGACTGGTGCGCCTAAGAAACGCACAATGAAGATTATTCGAGAACTTGAGCGTGCACCGCGTGGTATTTACTCTGGAGGATTGGGTTTTATATCGATCGATGGCAGCTGTGATTTGAACATCATTATCCGCACCGCTATCGTGACTCCTCAAAGCGTGACACTGGGCGCTGGTGGGGCTATTGTGGCCCTCTCAGATACTGGCGATGAGTATGACGAGATGCTCTTGAAAGCACGAGCTCTCGTAGACACTATTGGTGTTTACGCGACAAGATATGGCCATGGCGCCGGTGCTCGTGTCGTATTTGACTCATGATAGAAAGAAGAGCTGAATGCTAGCTAGTTGAAGCCCGTGGTCACACTCGGAAGCACGTTTTAAAGGCAATCTATTTTCGTGATAGATCATGGCCCTCACCTCATAGTCTGCTCTCCGTTCGCAGGCATTAACGTCTTCGCATTGTTGCCCAGGTCCAGTAGCTAACTTGTAAAAATTTCTTTGTGTCCATGTTGGAGTTTAAATTAGAGAAATCACAAAATCGTGGAAATTAGCACAAATTTTTCGCGTGACTGTTCGACAAAAGACTTGGCGCAAAATTATGTTGAAATTGAAAATATAAAAATGCTAAACGACTTGCGCTCGCGCGCAAGTCGTTTATTCTCTACTGACTTTTGGCGGTATCGCAATTGCTAAGGATGCTGGTGTTCTCTTGCGATTAAGACCACTGGCCCACGACTTAATGAATCGAGGAAATAGATCTAAAAGTGACTTGGCGGACAAAGCGCACAGCTTCTTGGCTTTTTGGCAAGACTATAGCCCTAATAGTGAACTGCTTGAGCACGATAAGTTTTAAAATTGAACAGCGTCCTAATTCACCGAGTTCGCGAACGTTCAAGGCATTGATATAATTAGTGTAATGGGGCACACATCGGTTGGAGAACCGTTGTTGTGGTACATTGACTTTATGGGTAAAATACCCTTTTATCTAATTTTTGAATAGTTAATTACTTAAATCCCAATTATTATGGGTAACAAATGAGATATAAATCTGGCGGCCAAAATCAATTTTTAAATTAGCTAGCGTAAGGTTTCTAGATTTAAATAATTAAATAAAGAGCAGTTCCCCTTTTGATCTTAAAGCGTTAAGTGCCTTTCTAAGGCTTGCGCATTGATCCGTAAGAGATAGAAGCCTTTCTAAGGTATATCCTCTTGGGCACTAGTTGCCACTTGGTTCTTCGAACCCCTGAATCCCTTGAACTATGATTCCTTAAGCTTTAATAGCTTGTACGACTCCCTGAGTTGATAAACCCATTAGTTCAATAAAAGTAAGTGACTCTCTGAGTCTGAAAGTCTTCCTCCGACTTTAGGAGCGAGGTAGCTCCGCTACACCTGGTAGCACTTGTAGATAATCTACGCCTGAGTCTTAACAAGACTAAACCCTCACGAAAATGGAGGAGGTTCCAGGATTATCAGAAGCGCAACGCGCCGCCATGACAAGCTCAAAGCCTTATTTGGGCTTGAGCACGTGGAAATCATTATCTCCCAGGGACCAGAGGTCCTGCATGTAAGGCTTGAAGCCTTCATGCGGTACGAAGCCTCCCTGATCGGTCAGGTACAGGACCACTTAGCGGCATCTATGCCACCTAGGTGCACCTCTGTAGCTAACTCAGAGCCGAGGGCTCACCCTCTAACTATAAATGTGAAGACATTTGAGTGAAAAGAGGGAGAAAATCTCCCTTTTTGAATCAAGCAGATGGAAATATCTATTGATTCCGCCTTGTTCTTAACAGAACGGCAAAAGGTGGCTATGGCCATTTCCAAACTTGGAGGTAAAGCCGTGGAGTGGGCACTATCGCGCAGCACGTCCATAAACGACGCTTTGCCCTCATGGGATTTGCTGAAACAGCAAATGACCAGCATGTTTGCACCGCCTGATCAGGCTTTTCGCATGCGAGCACGGCTCCTAGCGACTCGACAGGGTAAAAGAACCCTAAGGGACTTTGTCCAGGAGTTGAGAACTCTCATTGCATCTACCCAGTGCAAGAAGCAGTTGTAGTAGCCATCTTTATGAGGGGTCTCAATGAGGGCGTTGCCTGGACGGAATTATTCCGATTTCATCCTGCTACTTTCGAAGAGGCAGTTGCCATAGCGCTACGCGCCGAGTTCGACTTTAAGTCTGCTCGCGTTAGCAAGCCTGTTCACCGAATAAGCTCTTCGAGCACATGGGAACCTTCTAATATAGCGGAGCCCATTGATTTAAGCCTCGTTGAGGAAGGAGAAGAGACTCTTCAAGCTGTGGAACAGCATAAGACCATCCGTAGATGTTATATGTGCGGAAGCACGAAACATTTACGTCCGGCCTGCCCTCTTCGAAATTCGCGTAAAGCTCGAAAGAGCTCCAACTACGACCTATACCAGAGATTTGTTACGGTGCGGAAAAACGTCGATACCCAGTAGGTGCGGAGCGCCCTACTGGGGAATACCTAGGATCTGTTGAACCTCTAGGAGGTGGGAATAAACAGAACCTAGCCCCAATTAGCTCGGCCCTTAATAGCACGGAGCGAGAGTACAAGGCTGGCTTGCTAGTCGCTCAAGAGACTTTAAAGGGCTCTGATAAGCCGTGGTCAATTTAAATTGACTCAGGAGCGTCCTGCAATTATGCTCGACGCCTTTCCATTGAAGGAAGTCAGCAATATTGAGGCGCTTAAAGCGCATGAAGGTGATACAATCGCTGTTCACTTAGCGACTGGGACTCGTGTCACTGTTCCCAAGTTCCATTGAGATTAGGTATAAAGTTTTTTTACTTTGACAGTATGGAACGCTGTCTTGTCCTTGATTTGGATTCGAGATATATTCTTATCTTTGGTATGGCCTGGTTAGAACACCATCAGCCATGGATCGATTGGAGGTCTAAGACCTTAGGCGCCACGCGCAATATTCCTAGCAAAGTTTTTGAGAATCATGAACCCACCTTTGCTAGGCAACAAAAGCGCTATTGGCGCGGATTATTGAGTGAGTCTGTCAGTGACTTAGACATTGACATGTCTGAGTTAATAAATTCTAATGTTGAAACATTAATTCGGAGCCTGACTCAGCAGAAATAAGTGGAACGGCACGTACTCCGTCGAGTGACAATCGTTGTAATACCGATTCACTGAATGCTGAAAGCATTGTTGGCCTAAGGCCGAATCATCAAGGGTGCAATATCCCTGATATACGTGGAGTGGCACGTCTATGTCCACCGAGTATGGTCGGCCGAGGTGGCATCATACTGAGTGTCAGTAGTGACACTGTTGGCGGTTCGCCAGGACCTCAAGGGTGCAATATCCCTGAGATACGTGGAGTGGCCCGTCTAAGTCCACCGAGTATGGTCGGCCGAGGTGGCATCATGCTGAGTGTCAGTAGTGACACTGTTGGCGGTTCGCCAAGACCTCAAGGGTGCAATATCCCTGAGATACGTGGAGTGGCACGTCTAAGTCCACCGAGTGTGATCGGCCGAGGTGGTACCATACTGAGTGTCAATAGTGACACTATTAGCGGTTTACCAGGGCATTTTGGGTCAAACCCTTTTAATGCACGTTCGCTGGATAAGGAAATTAAGTTACCTAACTCCTTGTCGGATGTCAAATTAGACACCATGTCTTGTATAGAACCAATACAGGCTGGAAAACCCGGGAACGTGAATGTCCCGGCCTCTAAGAGGTGTATTGTCTCCACTCCAAGACAGGATGAACACGAAGCGTGTATACCCTCACAAAGTGATACGAGTGAGCAATTACATACGCTTGTAAATGGTGTAACCGGTAACATTGAGGAAAAGTTAGCCTCGCGGCAATCCCTTCGTTACATGCTCTTTTAGAGCTAGACGCAATGTCTATTGATGAGTGCGGCCGAGCCTTAAAGGCCGGCAACTTATCTGAGATGGTGGTCATTCGACCTATGGATGAGTTAAAGTTAAACTCATCGTCACTTCTAGACGAAGCTGTCCGGGATGACACAAAAGCTGCACTTAGTGCGCGAAATGGTCCATCTGTCCTTAAAGATCCTACGGATTCCTTTTATTCCTTGATTAAGAAATTCCAAGATGTGGTATGTAATATCCACCATCTGTTTTGCCTCCGGATAGAGGTGTTCGTCATGAAATTGACTTGGTTCCGGGAACCAAGTCTGTCACAATACAATGGCCTTTACCAAAGCAGCAGTGTGACGTCATTGACGATTTCTTCCGTGCTAAGCACGAGGCTGGAATGGTACGAGAGAGCAAATCTCCTCATTCGACACCGACATTTTGTGTCAAAAAGCCAAATGGTAAATGCGCATTGTACATGCTTATAATACGCTTAAAAAGCTTAATGCTGTCACTATACCAGCACAATCCCCCACTCCTAGAAAGGATGTTCTTCAGAACAATATGGTGGGATATACAATGTACAGTGCACTGGACTTAGTCGATGGTTACTAACAACTGCTCATGCGAGCTAGCGATATCCCGCTTACAGCGATTGGCACCCCAAGCGGTATGCTACGGAAGTGATTCGTTATGCCACAAAAGCTTTCCAACGCGTTCTGGCAACATGTAATCGTCTAGTGACGCAACTGTTTCGCCCTCATCGAGGTTATGCACAGACTTACTCGAATGACTTTTTGTCCATAGTCGTGCGGAGCAGGGTCGGTCGGATATGTAAAACCATTTAGATCATTTGTGAGCAGTGCTCGAGTGTATGTGCACAAATAATTTGTATGCCAATGCATCTGTATGCATTTTTGGCGCAGACGAAATTCCTTTTTTAGGATGCTTCATTGGAAAGCGAGGCCTTAGAGCGGATCCCGCTAAGGTAAAAGCTATATTAGATTGGCCGGTTCCTAAAAACCAAAGGGTTTGCGTAATTGGTTGGGTCTCGCCAGTTTTTACACAAATATAGCGAAAATTACGCTGATATGGCTAGGCCATTATGTAATCTCCTTAAAAAGGATACAGAATGGTGCTGGACTAGCACCGAAAAAAATGCTTTTCGAGCAGTTAAGGATAGTCTTATCCATGCTCCGATTCTGGCACTGCCAAATCCAAATTGGCCTTTCAGTGTCGTCTGTGACGCATCGGATTTTACCACTGGCAGCGCTCTGTTACAAACAGATGTTGATGAGCATGAACGTGTTATTGCGTTCGAGTCTAGACAGCTTAAAGGTGCGGAAAAGAACTACCCAGCTCATAAAAAAGAGTTACTTGCTATGAAGTATGCTATCGTCAAATTCAGAGCTCATCTGCTCGGCTCTAAGCCGTTTGCGATATATACAGATCACACGTCATTACTCACGGCGACTAATTCGCCCCATCTCTTACAGAGAATGGCCCGGTGGCTACCCCCTATCCTTTTTCGTGGAATACAACTTCGATGTGAAGTATAAGCCCGGCAAGCAGAACGCTTTGGCCGATGCGTTATCACGCAGGCCGGATTATGAGATTTCTCATTTAACGACTATCATATCGCCTATTCCTGAATTAATCCGTTCGGCTTACGCCAAGGATGAACAGTGTGTAGCTCTGCTACGAGCTTTAAAGAACTTTGATTCAGGTATTAAATTGCCGGCACGTTTGCGTGCAAGGTTACATCGATTTTCTATCGATAACGACCTGTTGCTTTATTGCACAGACACCACGAACCCTCCGCGTGTCGTTGTACCTCATGATGAGGATTTGAAGTACCGAATCCTCTATGAGGCACACGATACTGTCCTTGGTGGTCATCTCGGTTTGGAAAAGATCTACGGCTCTGTAAGCCAGATTTATTGGTGGCCAAAACTTTATAAAAGGGTCAGCACATATGTTCGCACATGCGAAACTTGCCAACGGGTTCAAACCCTCGGCGCATGCTTTTGCGCCACTGGCGAGCCTTCCCGTCCCCATAGGTTGCTGGAAGTCCATTAGTATGGATTTTGTTTTCGGTCTACCGAAAGATTCAGCCGGTAGCTCCGGTATTGTGGTCTTTGTTGACCGATTGAGCAAAATGGCTCACTTAGCGGCCGTGCCGGATTCCATTGATGGAGAGGGTACAGCTAAGCTGATTATCGATCGCGAGTTTCGACAACATGGTTTGCCAGTGGCAATCGTCTCTGATCGGGACTCACGTTTCACGTGTAAATTTTGGAAATCATTTTTCCGAGTGCTTGGCACCAGATTGGATATGACCACTGCGGACCATCCGCTGACCGATGGTCAAACTGAACATGTCAATCGCGTCATTGAAGACGTTTTACGCAGTGTGTGTGCTCGGACACCAAAGCGCTGGAGCTAAATGCTCCCAGTGGTGGAGTTTGCGTTAAATTAACGCTGTCCATGTCTCTACAGGCTATACTCCGTTCTATGCAAACGGCCTTACCCACCCACGCGTTTTATTAACGATACCACTGCATGGTTCAGGGCTTGATGGGGGGGGGATTACCCGATAGGCTTGCTGATATCAGCCCTGTTACCGCTTGGAAACAAGTAAGCGAGTTTCTCGTGACGCGATTTAGTGTCTTAAGACATGTAAGGGATACGATGGCTGATAGCCAAGACAAACAAAAAGAACAAGCAGATGCCAAAGGCAGAAGCTGTATTGATTCTTATATGGTCGGAGACCGAGTTTTACTAAACGCTAAAAATCTTCCTACCAATTTGGTTTCCGCGGTCTTTAAGACCAAATTGCGCCCGCGCTTTATTGGACCTATTACGGTCGTGGCTAAGAAGGGCCTAGCTTATACGCTAAACCTTCCTAGCAAGCTGCGTACACACCCAGTGTTCTACGTTGGCTTGCTTAAGCCATACCGGGACCCTTCCCACGTGGACTTGAAGGCGCTTGCGCCGAGACAGGCGGTCGTGCCGCAGATTGCTGCATCCTCATCAGGATATCTAGCTGGCCCTCTAAACGTGGCTGCTGATGCTTTAGCAGCGAAAGACGGTTCTGGACCGCCTCAAAGGAGCTCTTAATCCGAGCAAGGACCTCACGAAGAAGTTGCACCTCGGGCCGTAGAGCATTAAATGCTTCCGCCGAAATTTCGGCCCCCCTCCCGTACTGCTTGATGCGCGGGGGAACCTTCAGTCTCATGTGGAGAAACTTTTAAAGCGACGTCGTCGTAAGAGTCAACACCAGTATCTGGTGAAGTCGCTAGGGTACCCCTCTTCTGAAAACTCTTGGGAGTTCGAGGTACCTCTTCGGCAAGATTGCCCGTACGCCGTTGACGTTTTGAGCGCCAAACGCAGGGTCAACTCGCGTCAAATAACGCTTCCCACCGCTAGACGTGGATTAGGTGGATCTGTAGCCTCCGCGCGACTTCGAACCATGGTTGTACGGTCAACCGAAGCACTGAAATATCGGCTAGGCCTTTCTCGTTTTGTGGCATAAATGCCGAACGTAATTGGCCTTAAGCTTAGCGAAATCAAAGTGAAGCTTCCGTTCCAAACGAACATCACCTCTATCCGCAGACTCTCTGATATTCCAGATATAACGAAGTCGGCGGGCCCGGTGGACCCAGCTCTCAAATGAGACTTCGTTTTCACTCATTGTTTCGTTTGGAAACGAAACGATCGGAATTTTCCTCATGGAGGTCACCGAAGCCCCACGGGCTTGATCACGTAAACGGGTCAGATACTGGCTTCGCGTCATTACCTTCGGCGTAAGGTATTGCTCATGAAGACTATCGTGGGCAGCGATTTCCTCCGGCGTCCTCGTTGTGTCACCAGAGATCCAGATGGCCAAGCTATGACCCGCTGTCTCTTTGAGATGCTCGTCCGCACTAAGCGGAGTGAATCTATATTCACTATGAGCTTTAGCTTTCGCTATCTTGGCAGCTCGACGACGAGCTCTTTCCTCTGTGAAGATTATCTGCTCTTGCTCTTCATCGAGCGGATTCGTAATGATGTTGGATCAGGGTCCCGTGTCCTGCTCATTGCAGTTAAGACATCAGCGGCATCACGTTCTGGGAACGGATTCGGGGCATGCCGACGTTCATCCGGAGGAGAAAGCGTGAGAGAACGACGCTCTTTTTCCTCCTCCTCAGATGGAAAGTGACTGTCAAAGTCAACCATTCCCTCATCGTCGAGGAAGGTGCTTAAAGTTCATGACTCACGCTTGATTGTCATGAGACAAAGGAATGAAAAACACAACCGAACGATTAGCTGTTTAGGTTCCAACCTCAAAGAGGTAATGAAGCGAATGTTGTCCCTCAGTGTCAACAGTCTGATGGATGAGGGTGTAATAGAGCACACATCGGTTGGAGAACCGTTGTTGTGGTACATTGACTTTATGGGTAAAATACCCTTTTATCTAGTTTTAAAATAGTAAGTTGCTTTAATTCCATTTATAATGGGTAACGAATGTGGTCGCCGCCAGATATAAATCTGGCGGCCAAAATCTATTTATAAATTAGCTAGCGTAGGTTTCTAGATTTAAATAATTAAATAAAGAGCAGTTCCCCTTTTGATCTTAAAGCGTTAAGTGCCTTTCTAAGGCTTGCGCATTGATCCGTACGAGATAGAAGCCTTTCTAAGGTATATCCTCTTGGGCACTAGTTGCCACTTGGTTCTTCGAACCCCTGAATCCCTTGAACTATGATTCCTTAAGCTTTGATAGCTTGTACGGTTCCCTGAGTTGATAAACCCAATAGTTCAATAGAACTAAGTGACTTTCTGAGTCTGAAAGTCTTCCTCTGATTTAAGGAGCGAGGTAGCTCCGCTACAATTAATAAATGAATCAGCGTATAGACAAGTATTCCATTCACAGACGCGATTAAATATAGGGTGCGACTCAGACAAAACACCTCTGATAGGCTAAGTCGGTGTAATATATTGTGATTTGTCGATAGTGTGGCTATATTATTCGTTCTACGTAAAATTCATTTAACAGGAACAACTAAAATCGCATTCATGTGTGCACGGAAAGTTATTTGCGCGGTGAGACGAGTTCCTCATAGAGATTTTAAAAATCTAATGAATGCAGGCAGCCCATAAAATACGTCACGGTTTGTTGAAGGCGGTAAAGAAACAAAATATTGCACGGCGAAAGAGTGGAGATGACAGCTAACAAGACAATTTACATGATTTCGCGGGTAACTAATAATTTCGAAAAGCGGAAATACATAATTGGAGACTGATCTACAGAGATCAAAAATATGAACGTTTCGAAATGTGCTAGTACTGGTTTGTGCTTGCTCAATTAAAGAGGCATTCATCCTGTCAGATTCAGTATAGGTGGAAGGCTGATGTCGGTGAAGGTCACCAGTACAACTCATTTAAGCAGCTTGTAACGCTTTTTTCAGCATCAACGGAAAATGAGGGTCTTTTTTATGACGCGACATCAGCGAGGGTCGCTTGGGCTTTTGTGATTGCTGACGGCGAACCCCGATGTGTGACTATTTCACGACGTCTATCTGCGCTGCAGCAGCATAAGTAACTTAAGTCGCTTGTGGAGATAGTTACTCTGTAGGCGGGCACGTCGTAATGCGGCCAAGCTCTACTTAGACACACACCCTAGCACAGCGAGAAGGCGGTTAAACCAGCTTCTTATGCGTGCAGTGAGGTAGTTGTGGTGGGCGTGTTAGCGACCTCACCCAACACATTGAGTACTCTGGTTAAGTGTCGCCACGGGAGCGGTAATCCGGCTCCTCGTGCGCACTTACCAAGTAGGAAGTAGTTTTCAGACTGATTTATATTTAATCGTATAAATATAAATACCTGTTTGTACCAATCAAAATGTCATCTCTATAGATAACACTTAATATGTATTGCGAGCGTATCTTTCTAGATACCTCGCGTAACGGATGACGCTAGCCGTCATAACGAATGACGCTAGGCGTCATCCCTCCTAATGTGAATGCACCCATGCGCATCACATACACAAGGGTTAGTCACAAATGTGAATCACACCCTAGTGCTGGGTCTAATTACTCTAATTAAGTAATTGACCATCCCCTTAAGTACACCAAGCGTACTTAACCGTGGCTGTGTAACATTACGGCAACTTTAGCCCGTTACACAGTTTGTGCTTACAGGGGAGACCCAAAATGGTGCTAAACACTCCAGAGCATACATCTTCGTGTTTTTTTTTGTGGCTGGCGGGCAACTTTCAGCTGTCCTAGATTTTATTTGGCGCAAAATCAGAAATATTTATATTATTATCCTCAAAAATCATTCATTTGTCTTGTATGTGGTATCAACTAGAAAAATGTCATTGTGACTCCGAGCCAGCTTCGTAGAATTTGGATGGGCAAAGCACACTTGAGAAATTTTGGCGTCATCATCGCTCACTATGGTTTCCACATCAAGTTATAATCCGCGAAATTTCTGTACTAGGACATCCATTGGGGTGCGGTCATTTAATGTTTTTAAAATTGAAGCTCGACGGCCGTTGGTCAGTTTGTTTAATGGCAAAACAAATCCATGATCATTTCGTAAACAAGTTTAAATGTTTCTTGTTGAAACCCCAGCGTCATACAATCTAACTATTGTCGTTTCTATTTCTGCTCCGGGTCTGAGGTGGACAGGATGAGCGCTCATACAGGTGGATGGCAAATGGTTATGACCCTCTTCAAAAACGCGAAAAGTCCAATGTAGGTCATCCTGTATTGCTGTTAAGCTGAACGGACAATTGACGAGTGCTGTTGAGGTTTTTCGTGCTCTAGTGCATTCTGTTAGACCAAGCCGATTACGGTAAGACCCTCCCGATAGCATGACCGTATGGTGCCCACTACGCTGCTTGGAGGATGATTTTGTCACTGTCCCATAGCCTTTGGTGGCAGCGAACTCAGTCAATGCCTTTTCCATGACTTCGCGTGAACAGTATTTAACTATAACAAGTCCGATTAGTGGCTGCAGCGATTTGTTCTGAGCATTGACCTCAGATTCCTCAGGATAATGGAAATCCATTATATGCTCGAAAACTATTTGTATTACGCGACTCGTTGAAATTGCTGGGTGGTAGGGAGGAAAGTAAGAAAATGAGAAGAATATTAAGGAACCGCTTATGAGCCCTCACCTTTTGCTTATGTGGCTTAACCCACTAATTAATTGGTCAAACTAACTCATTTTTATGGCTAGTTATTGGTCAAATTCACTCATTTTTATTGCACCATTACATGACCCCTCAATTCCACAGCGCTACTATTACGCAAACACTACACCATTCCGACAGCGAGAGAGAAGAAACACGACCATACATTCCGTAATAATACACAAAAGAACGGGACCAACTACCGTGTCTAACCTCCTGCGACCACCAGAACTAGAGTACGAATCCTTAAAAGATGCTCGTGATTCAATAAACAGGCATGCACAAAGCCAAAGGTACGTGTTGACCGTCAAACGGACGCGAACGGTTGAGAATAGAAAGGAGGTTAAGTAAGAGGCTTGACGCTTGTCTATTCGCAGTTAACAAAATCTCCTGTTGCTGCAGGACCACGTCAGTAAAGAAGCACCAGCCGCGCAACCAACTGTTTTTGCAGCTGTGCCGTTTTGTGGTGGGCAGTAGTGGTCGTAATAGCCCGGCACAATCACGCTCCGTTTGCCGACTGGTCCGTGCATCCACAAGGCCGTGCTTGTGCGAAAACCACTTGACTTGCGTCGCGCTGGTGTAAACGCAAGCCGTATTGTAGTAAGTCTACTGAAAGAGGAAGCCGTGGCTACCCCTCGCGACATCTGCAATATCTGTCAAACACAGCGCCAGCGAGTACTAGCAGGCCGGTCTCCGCTGGCGGCTCTGCTTGACAGTCTGGCGGCCGAGAATGCTCAATATTTCACACAAATAGACCATCAACACAACCTGACGAATCTCCTGGTAATCTCGCCTTCCGCCAAAGAGATATGCACGAATCTCAGTTCCGGAAAGCTTTGGCTACTTGATGCCACCTACAAAACAAATCGGTTTGGCCTATCGTATGAGGGACGGCAACAGCGCAAACCTTCACCTTTGCATATTGCTTCATGTCGGCAAACAAGACCTGCACCCGCAATGCAACGATTGTACCTAGAATAGATCCACCACCCACGACATCTTTGCCTTTATAAGCCTATAATGGTAGGATTGTAGTATCGTTCTGGGAGCCCTCGAGGCCGCAACAACTCTATGTGCACGCCCGCGGAGCCATCGAAGATCTCAGATGCCGTCAGCCTAAAAAACGAAACGGCGTATTTTCAAATGGCGAGCAAGAGCAGGGCCTCGCCGAAGATCGAATCCGGGACCTCTCGCACCCTAAGCGAGAATCATACCACTAGACCACAAGGCCAACAATCCGGCCACCGTATGGTCGTGTTTTTTCTCTCTCGCTGACAGAATGGTGTAGCGTTTGCGTAATAGTAGCGCAGTGTAATTGAGGGGTCATGTAGTCGTGCAATAAAGATGAGTGAATTTGACCAATCAATTAGTGGGTGAGGGCTCATTAGCGAAAGGTAAGGGCTTCCAGGATATTATTAGTTGAATGTTTAAGAGATAACAAAAAAAAGTTATTTACCGATAGCCAATCAGAGGTGTTTTGTCTGTGGCAATAGTTGAAACGTCTGTGGCAATAAGAAAAGGTGAATGAAGTTTTTTTTCTACAAAATGAGACAGCTAGTTTGAATAAACTACATATGAACAGATTATAATAAAAAGAATTTGTCACTGTGACATTCCACTGGCTTATAAAAATTGTTGATTCCCATAACTTTTGTGTACGCAACACCATCTTCCACACCACCCATTCTTAAGCAGGTTCCTCCTGTCCAGTCCTCATTATCGCTCCATTGCATCAAACATGGTTTCTTTCTGGGGATGCACAGTAACTGAAACCAAAACCGCAAGCGTCAATGTGCCAGAGGGATTCGTTTTAAATGTCGTGAACGCTACATGCGATGCCACCGCCGCTGATGCGCAGGTGACGATAGGACTTGAGACGAATCAGCTGGACGGCAAAGCTTGGAAGGGAGCCGTGGCTCATCTCGGCGCCAAGCAGCCACTACAGGTCAAATTGGACTTAGTCTTTGCTCAAAGTGTCAAGTTCTACTTGGCCAAAGGTTTAGGCTCCGTAAACCTCAGCGGTTATTTCCAGCCTGGTCCTTCCGCCGGCTTGCCCAAAGCTAACACGACAACGCAGCCATCGAATGCTCCTAAGAAAAGCAAAAAACGTGCCAATGTTGAAGTGAAGGAACCATTGAAAAGCGTGAAAGAGGTGCGTGTTCTACGACGTAGTATTTTGTGTGGAGCCGTTGAGCTCTCCATCTGCAAATTACTTCTACGGTCCTTTTTCGATATCGTGGAAGTCCAGACCAGGTGGAATAGGAAAGTGTATACCTTTTTGATGAGAGTTCTTCTCATCCAATGCTCGCGCATGGTCCTTAAGGCTGTCTCCGTGCAGGCGTTGGCGAATAGCTGTATTTGCCATTACTAGATGCGGAATCGATCCAGTGACTGCTGCCTATTTTTCCTTGATCTCTGCCACTTGCTTCACGCTTGTCGGCTGGGGTCAACGATTTGGAGCAGTGGCTACTTGGGGAAGGTTTGCTTCTGGCAAGGCGGTACGATAAGCAACGTTTGCCTCTAACGCCTGTAGAAGGCTATATGCCTTTCCTGTCGGAATCATACGAGTCATAACTGTGCAACATTCGTATTAGTGCATTTTTGCGTAGGTATTATCACTCTATGATGCTTATATCTATATGATTATTATTGCAGGCTCCGGTGTCTACTGGAGAAGTTGTGAAGAAAAAAGGAAAGGCGTCCGCATCTAAATCAAAGGAGAAGAAGACACAAAATGCTTCCACTTCCTCCGTGTCGGCTGCTCCTAACGCAAACGAAAAGAAGACACCCGAGAATTCCTCTCCCGCAGTGTCGACTGCTCCAAAAAAGAAGCGCAAGAAAAACAAGGTGAATAGCCAGGCTGCCTAAAGCGTTAGAAACAGACTAGCGTAATAAATGCTGAGGTATTAGACACCGCTAATGATATTGCCATTTTCTTAAGCATTGTTTTAAATCCCTGCCAAATTTATGCTTATTTTTCTAACGCGATGCATTTCAATATTTACAGTGCAAGTCCCCAATTGATGCTGGTAATGGCCATGAACAGCACAAAGCAAACGTAAATGACCCAGGAAGCATTAAACTTTTGAAAGGCATGCATATTGTCTCGACCAATGCATTTGCCCACCCAAGGACAATGGTGATCATAACCAGCCACACATACACCGCAGTCCTCGCAATGAAAAGCTGTAACGTCCCGATCAATTATTCTGCAAATATCGCAATACCAACGGCCCGCATGGAGTCCTTGAGCAAGTGCTTTTTCAATGGGTGGCATTGACTCATCACTTGCTATTGGAGCTTCCATAACCATCACCCCACTCTCAAAATCAGTCTGTGACAAGTCCTTGTACCTTGATGTCTGAATAATGCCTGGGTCGGTGCAAGCTGTTTGAAATAGATAATACAGCGTCGATCCGCAGAGTCCGAGCGTAATTATCGTGTTGTACCACGCCATTGTTTGCATGTGCTGGGAAAGAAACATGAAGGTAGCTACAAGGATAGTCCCAAACGTCATCACAACTCCTATCCAATGCGGACCAATAAGCACGAGCTTGTTCTTCATGGAAACACCATCAGCAGAGACTATGCGTCGCTCATAAAGAATCTACAGTAGAAAAAATGACGATGTTACTTTGCAAGCTGCCTCGCGACAATTCATAAACATTACGCATTGCACTCACATAACTCTGTCCAATTTTCTTGAACTTGCAGAAGCAGAAACACCCGAGATTGTCGGTTGTGCTTACAGGTTCAGTGCGCGCCGAGAGCAGCACGTCTTCATCATCTTCAGAAAGTGCTATGCTTTTCAGATTTTTACGTGGCCGATGCACGTTGCTGCGCTTAGCTTCGAACTGCATGCGAGCGTCGGGCGCAGTTGCCGCCACATGACCATCACGCTGTTCGTTATTTGAAAGCATTATAAAGAATCGTTCGACACAATTAAGTAAGGTCCGTGTAGCAAACAGCAAGCGCACACCAATTGCTGGTCTCTATTTTGGCATTTAGGAAATGATGCAACTAGGCCACGCTGTTGTCTCCTCCTTCGCGGCGATCTCTACTCCTGACCGCGAAGGCTGAGAAGCCGAGATTGTATTAAAAAGCATGTGGTCGTCTTTCACTTTCTTCAGACGAGACTTTTCTGCCTCGGCCGCTACATGCTCGTCGTAAGTGATAATGTCCAAGCCAAGCTTCGTCTTGATCTCTTCGTCCACTTCCGTAGGCTCTCTTAGCACCACGAATGCATCATGATCACTCTCGCGGACAATGCGCTGAACTTTGGACGACTTGAATACGTCCTCCATACGCACATGCTGGATCCGTCGCTTTGTAGTGCTACTTACGTGAAAGACACGATCGCGATTGATCACCTGGCCAGCGTCTTTGAGGTCTAGAACGCTCTGATCCGATATCATTAAGTTCAATTGATTCTTAACACTCTCCAGCTCTTCTAATCGCACTTTCATGCGAGCTGCAATGCCTTCTTTTGGTACAAGCTGGTCTGACAACTCACCTTCAGCATCGTGAGCTAAGATACCGAGGAAGCACACAGCTGTCATGAATGCATCAAAGCCAGCCTCGTGACAAAGCATTTTACTGTTGTCAGTGGCATCGGTCTTCAAGGCTTCGCGATACGTATCAAATTGCTTCTCTATAGGAATCAGACTCTTAGGCTCGGGCTTGACATTTGTGCGCATGTATTCGAAAAGTGAAGAGAGGCTCGTAGATTTCAATTTTTCACTAAGTGGAGAACGCAGCGTAATAAGTTTGGTGTCGTAGATGGTAGGAAATAATTCCAACAGCTGCGTCTTGAACTCCGCAAGCGTTTCTGGAAGCGGCTGATAGAACTGGTGGAATACGTATACAAAGTCCAGTAGTGCATTATGTCCGACGACTGGCAGCTTACTTTCGCTTAGAACCTCAATAACTTTCGAGAATCCAATCGCTTCATCCATTTCTTTTCTCATTTGCCAAATTTTTGCAGCAATAAGCTCTTCTTTTTTCTTGATGGAGACATATGATACCTCAACACCCGAGTCGACGGATTCAGCGTACAAAAAACTAGCTTTGACGCGCACAGTTTCGTGCACAATCATTGAATAGAAGGAATTTCTAGTAGGTACGAGGAGCTTCTCGCCCTTCTTAGCTCCTCCCGCGATCCACTGGTCAAGCTGCTGGTTTACCTCTTGCTGAAACACAACGCCGTCATCCGACAGGTGCAAATTTTTATTCTTTTTCGTTAGACCATTGATGCGTCGCTGTAATCGCTTCTTCATTACTGAAGTCTTGGAAAGATTTACAAAGGGAATGCCATCCCCAATAAACTTATTAAAATCAAATCCGTGCTCTGACAGAAATTGCAGACTGGAGGCTTGACATAGAAATCGCTCGTCCAGAGAGCTATAAGGTCGTGGAAATATGTAAAAGTTCCACGTCCTAATCTGAATATTGTCTTTGCGATCCACGTGCACGGTAGAGAGCCCAAACTGCGAAATGAGAAAGCTCTCACCTGCAAGCTTGACTTTCCGGTAGCGCTCCTCTAAAGTGTCGAGGTACTGTTCACGCTCAAGCTCATTCGGCGAGAGACCAGTAAACTCAGTATCGATGGCTACAAAGCGGCATGTGGGCAGTTGAAGGTCCTTCTGCAGGTCGCTAAAGTGGCTTGCAAAGTTTTGACGCGTCACGTTCATCTCACCTGCTGATGATGGTGTGTCAAGAGGGACAGCGCTAAAGTAACGAGGATGGATAAAGAGCAGCGAGCGAAGCGACGACTTGGATATACGCAGCATTCGATGGTCAATGTTTAGGACACACCAAATAAACACCATTGTCGAATAATCATGGCAGCAAAATTCAATGGAATTAAAAGCCACGAGCGTCAAGGACCTGACGGACGCCGAGGTGTACGAGCTCGTGTATCAGCTCAAGCAGTGCAATGAGAGTGACCCGGCAGAGACAAGACGGCTTCTTCAAGATCACCCAGAGTTGGCTCGAGCTGTAGCTCAAGCACAGCTCCGGCTTGGGATGATTAAGGAAAGAACATCTTCGGCCCCTGCTCCTGCCAATGCAATCGTGCGCCTGCTTCACATTACTTTATTCTATTATTTTTTTTATGTAGCCGATTGATTACTATGATTTAGGGTGTGTCGAATGACCTAATGGAGAGATTGGATCCGGAACAACAAGAATTGCTGGAGCAGGTGCAAAACCTTGCACCCGAAATTATCCAGTCGCTTCCATCTGAGGAACGACGACAGATAATGGAGCTGCGTGAAGCCATGGGGCTTCCGCCACTATAATGTGTGTTTATTTTATCTTAGAGCTCAAAACTAAAGCTGTATCGGTTCGATTATGGGATCAGCTAAAATTAATTTGAGATGTCTTTATTTAAGATCTACTCCACGATCACAAGCGCAACCGATACCTTCACTTAAAATTTGAAATCTTTCAGTTTCTTGCTCTTTTCAGTCTTTGCCCTCTTTTTCTTTTTCGCAGCCTCATCGTCTTCTTCCGCAGAATTACTTGATGCCAGCGGAGGCGCATCTTCAAAGCGACGCCGAACTCGACCGGTTTCTGAACGGGTGCCGCTCGAGTCTTCTGCTGTGCCTGGAACAACGTAAGCATGTCCAGAGCCATAGAGCGACGTGCCCACTGATGTCTAAACATGGGATAGCAGTGAGTATGAAGCTTTCAAGAATGACACGAATGAATCATACCTCTTTTGGCTCCAAGACAGTGTAGAGCTGCTGTGGAATATCAGGTGTCTCGGTACCACTGCTCAATACGAAACATTTAGCTCTAATTTTTGGTTTATTTACCGACGAAGACAGCCTACCGAAAGCCCTTGCGCAAATCCACAATGCCTGGTGTGGTGAGACCAGATGCAATGCTAGAAATACCATCCACAAGAGGCGTCTCCAAGCCAGTAGCATCAAGCCCATCTGATGTTCCGTTTTTGTCAGCATTGTCGTCTGCTTGCTCGTCTTTCCCTTCATCATCATCCTCTTCTTCTACCTCTTCCTCTGTATAAACCATTAGGCATTCTTTAGATGCTGCTTTACTTGCTTTAGCAAACATCAACGCATTTCAAACCTTCTAACTCTTCCAGCTCTCCCCACCTGTCTCGATTGATTTCCTCCACCTGCTACACAAAGTTTGTTACTCACTTCTACTTGCAGGAATGCTACGAGATAAAACTGTATACCTCGACTTCATATTCATTTGCCTTGCCAAATACATCTCCGTAAAGAGGAACTCCATTCTCATCCACAGGCGGTTTACCCCAGCCACCCGGGTGATACCCGAAGCTGGCACCTTCTGGAATAGGTGTATTTAAACCTGGAATTTTCAAGTTTGGATATGCTGGCGGTGGGCCATATCGTTGAACGTTTAACAGCCATGGAGGAGGCACACCCTCGACCATACCAAGCGCTGCCTTGAGCTCATTTGAAAGCTGACCCGGCACTTTAGACTTAAGTTTCACCTCGAATTCCTTGCCTTCATAATACCTACAGACAAAGACCGAAAGTGACATACAACCAATGACAAGACAACCAATGTCAAGCAGCAAGCGCATAGAAAATAAAGTTTTCACAGAATAGCGTACAAATCACCCAGTTGAGTCAATTTGGGCTTGGTCTGAAAGCGGAAGAATGCATCGTGCAGCACTTGGTAGTCGATATCCACACGTCCCATTTTAGGCTGCATACGTTCCCTTGCACGCTGTTTGTTTCGCTTCTTCTCATCGTCTTCTGCCACCGATTCTCTTACTTCAGCAATACCTGTCTGCGCTATAAATTCGGGTAATTGAAACGGCGGCTTCTCAACGCCCCGCTTACCCTGTAGATACTTTCGCTTGTGGCACCAGTGGCGCGGAACCGGAACCGTGTTGCGATACGATTTTAAAAATACCAGTAGCCTTGGGTCTGATGACGTAACGTCGTGCGCTTCTACAACATCCGATACTGTCACGAGTTGCTTAAGCTCGGCCACACTTAGCCGCTTGCTCTGCTTGCGAGCCTTCTTGGACAAAACGCGCTCCGGCTCGATATCCTTCTTCAACTGATCGCCGGGCCTTTTGCTATCGTCTTGCTCCACTCTATCATCCTCTCTGCCATCCTGCGAAAGAAAACATTCTGTAAAATGAGAATCATTCAGATTCGATAGAAATTCGGACCTCATTGTCTGTGACACCACAAAGCTCTTCGGCAGACGAGAATTTGCTGAACACGCGCATCATTTCCTCATAGACTGGGTCGGCTTGTGTTAGCGCCAGCTCTTTGCTCATGTCCGCACTTATGTACTCAATCTCCACGTCCGGGTCAGATGCAACAGCAGACTCTACGGCTAGCTTAGAGACGCTACTGTTGGTATTGGCACCTTCTGCATTGACACCATTGGCTTCTGCTTGCTTTTGTACGCGCTTTTTTAGCCGCCGCCGCTGATTTTTGGTTAGTCCGCTTCCCGCAGCCATATCACCGGGGGTATCTGACCCAAGTCCTCGGAATTATGACCAAGCCTTGTCAGCCTATCGTATAGACTTCACCTACAAAATATAACATATGAGCCAACTTTTGGAAAGTTTGATCCAAATTTGGTGTAGTCCAGAATTAGTATCTGGCAAAATAAAAATTTTAATCTTGGAAATTCAGCCCTGAACTTCTTTTCTATTGGAAAAATAACTGAAAAGCTTTTGAACATGCTTAAACTTCAATGAAATGGACTTATAAAGCTTTTAAACATGCTTTAACTCCTGTGAAGTGGACATCCATTTCATAGAAAATTAAATAAAAAATACGAAGTTGTTTCAATCTGCCTTTTTAGTAATTTTTGCTGGTGTATCGAAGTAACTTTGTATTTATGCTTACAGCACACAAAACCGGTCAAGTACACTTTTTGTACTTAATGGGTGGTCAATTACTTCATGTGAAATACTTGGACCTGCCACTTAGGTGTGGCGCACAAAGATATGTATGTGATGCACATATGTGGTTTCACATTGGAAAGGATGACGCCTAGCGTAATCCGTAATCCGAGGTATTCAGAATAATACGCTTGCATGTAGAGATGCACATCTACAGAGGTGTCATCCATTGATTGGATTAAAGGTTTTATTTTATAATTGATTAAATATAAATCAGTCATAAAACTACCTCCTAGTTTACATGTGCGCACGTGAAGCCGTATTACCGCTTAAGTGCGACACTTGTACTAAGGTACTAAGTACGTTCGGTGAGGTCGCCTAGGCGCCCAACAACTACCTCACTGTGCTTGAAGGTGTGTACTTAAGTAGAGTGTGGCTGCTATAGTAGCGCCCGCCTACATCTATCGTGTTGTTCGCTGGCACGGTCATCCACCTTCACATGAGAATGGGTGCGACTATTGCCACAGACGTTTTGACTAAAGCCACAGACAGAACACCTCTGATTGGCTACTCTGTTACGGGGTGTTCCTTTTTACATAAATATTATTTCCTTTAAGATGAATAATTAATATTGTTTCCTATGAGAGGAAATAATTAAAGAAGTACAAAATTATTATCTTATATTAATTAAGACTTAATAATTCCAATATTACCAAATTTGGTAATATTGACGCAATAAGACATGAGGTTTATTGATTGGTTGACTTAGTTTAAATCAACCCCAGGGTGTTGGGAGTCCATTAGTATGGATTTTCGGCCTACCAAAAGATTCGGCCGGTAACACCGGCATAGTGGTCTTTGTTGATCGATTGAGCAAAATGGCTCACTTAGCGGCTGTGCCGGATACCATTGATGGTAAAGGTACCGCAAAGCTGTTCATCGATCGCGTGTTTCGACAACACGGTTTGCCAGTGACAATTATCTCTGATCGGGACCCCCGTTTCACGAATAAATTCTGAAAATTGATTTTCCGAGTGATTGGCACCAGATTGGACATGTCCACCGCGGTCCACCCGCAGATCAGTGGTCAAACTGAACGTGTCAATTGCGGCATTGAAGACGTTTTACGCAGTGTGTGTGCTCAGACACCAAAGCGCTAGAGCTAAATGCTCCCTGTGGTGGAGTTTGCGTTAAATAACGCTGTCCATGCCTCTACAGGCTACACTCCGTTCTATGTCAACGGTCTCACCCACCATCGCGTTCCTTTAACGATACCACTGCGTGGCTCAGGGCTTGGTGGGGAAGAATTTGCCGTTCGGAAATACGTAAGCGAGTTTCTCGCTACGCGATTTAGTGTCTTTAAACATATACGTGGCACGATGGCTGATAGCCAAGACAAACAAAAAGAATAAGTAGATGCCAAAGACAGAAGCTGTATTAATTCTTATGTGGTCGGAGACCGAGTTTCCTTAATCGCTAAGAATCTACCTACTAACTTGGTTTCCGCGATTTTAAGACCAAATTGCGCCCGCGCTTTATTGGACCATTTACGGTCGTGGCCAAGAAGGGTCTAGCTTACAAGCTGGACCTTCCTAGCAAGCTGCGTACACACCCAGTGTTCTACGTCGGCTTTCTGAAGCCATATCGGGACCCTTCCCACGTGGACATAAAGGCACTTGCGCCTAGACAGGCGGACGTGCCGCAGATTACTGCATCCTCACCAGGATGTCCAGCTTGCCCTCTAGACGAGGTTGCTGACGCTCCAGCGTCGAAAGACGGTTCCAAACCGCCTCAAAAGAGCTCTCAACCCGAGCATGGCTCTCACGAAGAAGTTGCACCTCGTGCTTTAGAGCATCAAATGCTTCCGTCGAGATTTCGTCTTCCTCCCGTGCTGCTTGATGCTCAAGGGAACCTTCAGTTTCACATGGAGAAACTTTAAAGCGACGTCGTCGTAAGAGCCAATGCCAGTATCTGGTGAAGTGGCTGGGACACTCCTCTTCTGAAAACTCTTGGGAGTTTGAGATACCTCGGCAAGATTGCCCATACGCCGTTGACGTTTTTGAGTACCACGCTCAGGGTCAACTCGCGTCAAACGACGCTTCCCACCATTAAACGTGAGATTAGGTGGATTTATATCCTCAGTGCAGCTTCGATTCATGGTTGCACGGTCAACCGAAGCACTGAAATAATGGCTAGACCTTTCTTCGTTTTGTGGCATAAATGCCGAACGTAACTGGTCTTTGGCCTTAAGCTTGGCGAAATCGAATCGAAGCTTCCGTTCCAAACGAACATCAGCCACATCCGCAGACACTCTAACATCCCAAATATTGCGGAGGCAGCGGGTACGATGAATCCAGTTCTCAAACGAAGCGTCGTTTTCGCTTTTGATTCATTTGGAGCCAAAACGATTGGAACTTCCTTCATTGAGGTCACCAAAGCCCCACGGGCCTGATCACGCAAACGCGTCAGATACTGACTTTGCGTCATTACCTTTGGCGTAAGGTATCGCTCATGAAGAGCGTCGCGAACAGCGAGCTCCTCCGGCGTCCTTGCCGTGGGACCGAAGATCCAGGTGGCCAAGCTGTGACCCGTGATATCTTCGAGACGCTCTTCCGCACTAAGCGGAGTGAATCTATATTCAGTATGAGCTTTAGCTTTCGCTATCTCGGCAGCCGGACCACGTGTTCTTTCCTCTATGAGGATTATCTGCTCTTGCTCTTCATCGAGCGGATCCGTAATGATGTTGGACTCAGGGTCCTGTGTCCTGCTCAATGCAGTTAAGACATCAGCGGCACCAAGTTCTAGAACGGATTCGGGGCCGCCGACGCTCATCCGGGAGAAAGCGTGTAAGAGCGACGCTCTTATTTCGAATTCTCTGATGGAGTGTGACTTTCATAGTCTACCATTCCCTCATCGTCGAGGAAGGTGGTAAGAGACTGCGACTCACGCTTCGTTGTCATGGGACAAGAAATGCAAAACACAACCAAACGGTTAGCTGTTTATGTTCCAACCTCGAAGAGGAAATCAAGCAAATATCGTCGCTCGGTGTCAACAGTCTGCTGGGAAAGAGTGTAATGGGGCACACATCGGTTGGTAAACCGTTGTTGTGGTACATCTACATTATGGGTAAAAAAACGTTTTATCCTACTTAAATAGCTAATTACTAAAAACCCATTTTTATGGGTAACAAATGTGGTAGCCGCCATATATAAATTTGGCAGGCGAAATCGATGTTTAAATTAGCTAGGGTAAGGTTTTTAGATTTAAAAAATTAAATAAAGTGCAGTTCTCCTTTTGATCTTCAAGCGTTAAATGCCTTCCAAAGGCTTGCGCATTGATCTGTAAGAGATAGAAGCCTTTATAAGGTACAACCTCTTGGGCACTACTTGCCACTTGGTTCAACGAACCCCGGAATTCCTTGAACTTGGATGCATTAAGCTTTGATAGCTTGTACGACCCTCTGAGTTGGTAAACCCATTATTCATATAGAAGCAAGATACTCACTGAGTCTAAAAGTCTTCCTCTGACTTTAGGAGCGAGGTAACTCCGCTACAGATGCATACATTAAAAGTACAAATTCCTCATTGCTAAGAGCACAGAACCTCACAGTAGTAATGTTCTCTCAGAGCAGAAGTGGGCGTGTTTGACCCCTACGGGCTTCCAAAAATTGAGAGCTTTTTATTTCCGTTTTTATTAATCCATTCACCGAGACCAATTTTGCTAGATGTGATTAGCATTCAGAACTTGATAAAAATAAAGACAGAGTCAATCATATTTAGCGGTTGAAACAAACCTCTATGACATTTGTATTTTACGAGTGCCTTAAAGAACCGATGTTTCATATCGAGGCATCGCAGAAAGATATGCATGCTGTGCCTTTGTACATTTGTAATATGTAGCTTAGAATTTACGCCGTAAGTGATCCGTCTTCCCGCCAATTGACGCGTATAAGACTTCGATGCTTTCTTTGATATGAATCAATGATCTGGTAAGTTTTTAACGCTGTAATTGATGTTAAAACAAAGCACATATGACAATTCGATACGCATGCTACCTTCAAGTGTAGCTTAATTAAAAATATTATAAATGTAACATAAATTCGAAAAACTTATAATAATAAATACTTTTTAACCTTCAAGACATTGCGAGCAGCCCGTCCTCGGCAGGTTTTTATCGCGTATTGACAAACGCCTTACCCGTTTGTCGGAATTTGGTTCTGGCGTTTTCTTCAGCCGCCTGTATAGTCTTAACAAATCAGCTGTCACAGGATGTCATCACTGTAAATTTTGAAGAGCACCAAAGATGTGATAAAGTTGTCAGAAGCAACTGCGCCAGCTCCTTCTCCGGCACTAAGAATGAGCTTTTGCTGCTTTCGCTTTCTGGACTCAACTTTGACTCAACTTAAAATTTTTGGTTAAAAAAACATTTATTTCTTATCCTTGTGCAACTAAAATATCCCGTGACTTTCGGAAACTTTGTAAGAACAAGGTGCATTAAAGGCCTAGCTTCTTTTTAGAAAAAGAACTCTGGCTAAAATTCCAAAACGTCGATAAAAAAATTTTCTGGCACGCAAATCTCAACTATTGAACACTTAATGGCGGCTATTTGGGCAAATTAAAGATACAATGCATAATAAGCGGGAAAAGGAATTTACTAAAAACGAAATCGAAGCCGCAAATACTATCGTTAAGAGCATTGAACAAAGAAGCCACACTATCCTGAAAGTAGCTACCGCTATTGTTGAAGAACAAATAGATTTTTTTACTCGCGGCGTTATGTACCTAACTCCTATGACTCTCAATAAAATTGCCGCGCTTACAGGTTTTAATGCAAGTACCATATGTCAAGGTACTTGACGTAAGTGAGGATCTGTGATCAGGCTAAGTATTCTATCTCTTCATGAGATTTCGGGTAACAAAATATAGGCAAATCAGTGCAATTATCTGCGTGATAAGCAAAAGTTAACAACGAAGCGTACTAGCCAGCGCGCTAATGCAAAAACAAAACATATTCGCTAAAATTGTGAATGCATTATGGAAGATCTTGTAGGATTGTGGCCAAAAAAGGGCCTAGCTTACAAGATTACTCTCCCACGCAAGCTGCGCACACACCCAGTGTTCTATGTTGGCTTACTTACGACCTACAGGGCCCCTTCCATGTGGATTGGAAAACGGTAGCGCCGAGTACATCGGCTGCGCCGCAGATTGGTGCAACCTCGTCAGGAGATCCAGCAGGCCGTCTAAACGAGGCTAAAAACGCTATAACGTCAACAAACGATCTTGGATCTCATGAAGAATACGCTCTGTTCGAGCAAGATTCTCACGAAGAAGTTGCACCTCGTGCCTTACCACCAACACAGACGCCGCCGAAATTCCGGCCTTCTCCTGCGTTCCTCGACGAGCAGGAAAACCTTCTGTTCCACGTCGACAGCCTTCTAAAGCGACGTCGTCGTAAACGCCAATACCACTATCTGGTGAAGTGGCTTGGAAACCCCTCGTTGGAAACTCATGGGAGTACGAGATTCCTCTTCGGTAAAATTTCCCGTACGCCGTTGACGTTTTTGAGCGCCACGCTCAGGTTCAACTCGCGTCGATCGACGCTTTCCACCGATAGAGCTGGAAACGGATGGATATTCAGCCTCAAAGAAGCTTGGATCCACGGTTGCGTGAGCAACCGAGGAACGATAGTGCTGTGTGGCCGTTCTCTAAACGAACGTCAGCAACATCGACAGAGTCTCTAAGAGACCATATAATTGTAAGGAGACGGGCCCGGTGGGCCAATCTATCAAACGATTCCTTATTTTCAAATTCCGACTCGTTTGAATATAAAACAATCGGAATATCCTTCATAGAGGCCAGAGAGGCACTACGTGCTTGACTTCGCAGACGCGTTGTACACTAACGAGACATAATAATCCCGAGGGTAAGGTATCGCTATTTAGAGCAGCACGCTCGGCGAGCTCCTCCTGCGTAGTCGCTTTGGGCCCAACAGCCCGGGTATGCACAGCTTACTATCAGCAACCTCTTGGAGGCGCTCTTCCACACTAAGTGGTGAGAATCTATATTAACTGTGAGCTTTTGCCTCTGCAAGAGCCGCAGTTATATCGAATCCAGATCAAGGACGAGACAGCGTTGCATTCGGTCAAAGTTCGGGAATGTACAACCTAAGCTCAAAGGAATTTTATGTACTGTGACATGACTCCCAGTCGCTAAGCGAACAGTGATCGAATCACCTTCATGCGCTTTGAGCGCTTCGGCATATCGCTAACTCCCTTCAAGGTAACGACGTCGAGCATATTTGCAAGACGCTCCTGATTCAATAAAAATGATCATGGCTTATCGAAGCCAGTAACAGTCTCCTTTGCGAAAAACAAGTCGCGCTTATATTCTCGCCCCGTGCTATTAAGCACAGAGCTCTTTGAGGCTAGGCTCTGTTGACCTTTACCTCCTATAGGCTCCACAAGCCTAGTTCTACCGCAGTAGGTTCCCCGCCCCTACTGGGTATCTACATTCTCCCGCACCATACCAGGTTTCTAGTAGGAGGTGGGATTGTTGCTCTTTCGAGCTCTGTGCGTTGCGTAAGGGACAAGCCGGGCGTAAGTGTTTCGTGCTCCCGCACATATAACATCTACGAATGTTCTCGTGCTGTTCCACGGCTTGAAAGCTTTTTCTCCTTCCTCAATGAAGCTAAGGTTCATGGTTCCGGTATTATTAGACGAGCTCGATGTACTCGAAGAGCTTGTACGGTAATCAGGCGTGCTAACACGAGCGGACTTAAAGTTGACTACAGCGCATAGCGCTATGGCAACCGCCTCTTCAATGAATAAGCTGGGATCAACACAATTCCGTCCGGGCAACGCCCTCATAAGACCCCCATAAAGACGGTTACCAAAAATCGCTTCTTGCATCGGGTCTTGATGCATAGCGGCAATAAAAGTTCTAAAGCCTTGGACATAGCCTCCTAGGGTTCGTTTACCCTGACGAGTCGCTATGAGTCGTGGTCGCGTACGAAAAGCCTGATCAGGTGATGCAACCATGCTAGTCATTTGATGTTGAAGACGATAACTCGTGAAAAAAGCGTCGTTTTTGACGAACTGAACGTGAGTGCCCACCCCATGGCTCTAACACCAAGCTTAGCGATAGCCATGGGCACCTTTTGTCGTTTTGTTAAGAGCACGGCAGAGTCTATGGACATCCCCATTTGTTTGATCCAAAAAGGATTTTTCTCCCTCTTTACCATTATATGTCCACTTAACTTTAACAACAAGAGGACGAGCGTTAGGCTACAGAGCTGTACCGAGTCGGCATTGATGCCACTTATGGTCTTGGACCTGTCCGCTAAGAGAGGGTTCGTTTTGCATAGAGGCTTCAAGTCTTGCATCCTGAACCTCTGGTCCTTGGGACACAATGAATTCAATGCGTTCTAGCCCAAGCAAGATTTTTGGGCTTTTCAAATACTGCGCGTTTCGCCACTGAAAGTTTGGGATAGTGTCCATTTCAGCAGAGGCTTAGTCTTATACAGGCTCAGGCGTAGATTGAGCACTAGTGCTACCAGGTGTAGCGGAGCTACCTCGCTCCTAAAGTCAGAGGAAGACTTTAAACTCATAGAGTTACTTAGTTCTATGGAACTAACAAATCTAACAACTCAGAAGTAGGGTTCGTGCCTCGTCAACAAACGAGATAACTCGTTCGAATCCCTTTCACCTCACTGTGGTTCGAGAAGCGTTCAATAAGGAAACGCTTTTCACCAATCGAATCTGTCAATAGATGTGGGGGAGAAGGGGAATCGGGTTCGTCTCGTTCGTTGAACCCGACTCACCATCGTGACTTGGACCAAACGCTTCATGATTTAAGGGAGGACATTGATCACGAGTTTTTCCATCGTCGCGAGAAGCGTGACGGTCGATAATGTATCTCGTGATCTGTTGAGAAACTGTGCGCAACTGGCGACTGGTCAACTGGCGAACGAACGTACACATCAGTCCCTTTAAAACGAGCTGGTGAAAGCTCGCACAAAAATCTTATGGTTAGAGGATGTAGTGAAACGTCTGGTTCGTGAGGACCAGACTCTGCCACGAGACTATCATGCTTTCACTCGGGACCATTAGGCTTTGGCAGACGCCTTAGACCGTCCGGATTGATTCGGAATCGGAAGAAGCGTCGTACTGATGCTACGGGTGGAGACACCCGACACAAAACGTTGGATGCGTACGCATCCAACGAAGTAGCTCGATCGTCTACGCATTGCCTTGACGGTGCAGTGCGCGGAACGGGCAGATATACTTTGACAGTAATTTATTACTGCCCACATTCGTCACTATATGTTTTGGTAGTTAACCGTAGACACTAGGACTAGATCATTAACAATAAATGATTAAAATAATTGCTCTTCCATTTTTGTCAGAGTCCGTTTCTGTCGTCCACCGCATCAGCGATAGAGTACTGTACGAAACGGACCACTTCTTCTCTAGCCAGCAGGAATTCTCCTGTCAAATCGGTTTTATTTTTTTCAGTGCGCCCGGTGCGCATCGCGTGGATGTTTTTCCCTCTTTGGTGAGAGCATTATTGCTCTCACTAAAATAATTGTTTCCGATGCTCAGTATATCAGCACCATTGTTATCAAGGTCAGCAACAATCTTATCGCTATTACTGAGTTGTCCGTTTCAGTGTTGATTGAATCAACATTAATATCCTTCGCCATGACCGTAGGGTCAATTCGTAATGAGTAAGAGCTAGATTGTTCTTTGCTCGAGCGAGCCCCCCCTTTGAATAAGATATACTTTCGTACAAGGTGGATTCACGTGGAAAACAATTTATGCTTTGTAGATGCATGCACTGAATTGTTGATGGTAAATTCCACCATCGACAAGAACTTGCTCCAATTCGTAAAAGTCTTGACGTATCCGCAAAGTATCTCTTCGACGATACGATTTGCACGTTCTGTATGGCCATCTGTTTCAGTAGGTCAAAAGTTGACATTTTCAACTGATTTGAACACAGACTGCCGAGATCCCGCCGTGAATCTGGGGTCTCGATCTGATACCAGTTCACGGGGTAACCCATGGAGTAGAAATTTAGTGTCGACAAAGAAGCACAGCCCATGGCTGTGGTCGACTCCGGGGCTGCAACAAGATATACCATCTTGCTGAAACGATCCTCGTCGGGAAATCCGAAGACGAAGTCCATAGATACGGACCGCCAATACTCTGCCGGAATAGGCAGAGGTTGTAACGGAGCACGGTATGCAGCACTGGGCTTCACCCGTTGACAATCTTCACAAGCACGTATGTACTTGCGGAAAACTTTACCGGCGTGGCCAGAAGAAGTCGCGACTTATCCTAAGATCGGTCTTCTCACGTCCACGACGACCACTTATTGGTGCATCAAGGCACTCATACATGATGCGTAAACGCAAATTATTATGGGTGGGAATCATGACACGAAGCGTGCCACCATCAATGGCAGTGCAATAAAGTAAAATGTTACGTGTTGAGTATCGATCCGTTGAGGATTGCAACAATTTCGACAATCCTCTCGAGAATATTGTGATGGATTTCTATTTCAACCCTTACATTCTTTTAAGAGCCTTATCTTCTTGACAGGCTCTTATGTCTTCGTCAAGTAATGTTGACGACTGAACATTTATTGCTGCAGCAGTGGGGTTATACTCACTGTTGTTTTGTGCAGCCAGCTCATTATCGGGCTTTCGCGAAAGGGCATCAGCGACGACATTTAGCCGTCCTGATTTATATTTGACAGAGAAGATGTACTCCGCAAAGAAAGCCAATCATCCCGCCATTATTTGCGAGAGCTGGGGGCTGTTTACAGCCGTGCGTAAAGACGCATGGTCCGTACAAACAATGAACTCCCAAGACATAGACTTCAAACTTTGTCAGTGCATATTTCATGGCAAGGAGTTTCTTGTCATGCACTAGGCAATTGCGTTCAGATGGTTGAAGATGACACGACTGATAGCGGATGATGCGCTCTTGCGCTGTCTGTGTCATATTGGATTAACGCAAAGCCGAAAATCGCTGGCGTCCAGACCACATGAAATGGTCTGTCTTGGTCGCAATATCCAGGATTGGCGATTGCATCAAGCTTTGCTTGAACCCTTAAAGGAACGCTGACAATCAGCTTCCATGACCACTTTACACATTTCTTCAACAAAGAAGAAAGGTGTAGGCACTCGGGGAGGAGCACCACACTTTTTTAAGCGTAGTGGCCCGTCTGTTAATCACGACTACATCTTTCCAAATGTTTGTAACTCCAAGAGCGCGGTTTCTCGCTCTTCACATACGAGAGGTCACAGGTTTCAGGACCTCGGTTTTCTTGTCTCTGTTTGGACAATAAGCACAAGAATGGACGAAAGCCGGTCTCAGGATGAGGTCCCACTGTTCCGCTAAAAATATCGCTTGATTTTACGACTCTAATTCGAGCCGGAACAGGTGGGTCTAGACAGGACCGCCTACAAGATCTTAATAACCAATGTTCCCTTTGTTTGTTCATCTATTGGATGACTCACGATACAGCTTACAAGGTACAAGACCAAAAGCTCTACACAAAGTTCAAAGGTCAGTTATTATCACATCCATCAACGTCAACCGTTGCTGCATTTTTTGTTTGCGAACAATTGCCACTCGTGCTCTGCAAAAACTGCCTAAAATACACCTCATTTACTCATCCAATTTGTTGTCCAACACGGCCTTGTAAAGCTGTTAGAACTTGATCATTTAAGTACGCGACAAAACACAAGTGAATTTTGTCTCAGAACAATATTCTTTTTAAAACAATACACCTTGGACATACTATGCGCTATCGGTTGCGCTACCAGAACTTGCCATCCGCCGACGCAAGGCTTTAGTAACTCATGGAGCTGTGGACGAGCGTGAAACGCAGATTGTTTCTGACTCTTTTCAAGATGGACCTTTTAAGAAATCTTCTAATAAAATATTATTTAATTGTTGATAATATTCATTAATATTGAAATAAAACGTAATCCGTTCCATTTAACCAGTAAAAGCCATTCAAGTCCGTCCCTGCTGATCACCCTGACCGCACCGCAGAAATCAACTGAAGATCCCAAAATTGCCGGTAGTGTTTCCCGCTCCAGATAATATTCCTAATAAAGTGCCCACGCTAAAAAGTCTAGCTTCTCAAAGATGTAAGATTTCGTTATATAATTTAATCCATATAAGGAACGGAGATCATTAGTAGGCGTGACACGGTTGTTCGTTAGCAATAGTGTAAGGTCACAGGTGAAGTCTGTAGCACAAGCGTTATCCGTCTTACCTCTTTCCCTCTTGTGTCCATCCGAAATGATTCTAAAGCCAAAGCTGATCGAAGTTTTTTATTCTTCAGATGCTAAGTACTAGCACAATTACACGACGAGCAAAATTATAAAGAAATTTGACTCGAACGTCAAAATGTTTTGGCATGAGCGACGACGATTCTTCCTTAAGCTTCCGTTAAGCAGCCTGATTTGTCGACATGCATAAGCATGGGCAATTTCGGCCCCACACCAATTTTGCATAACATTTCGCGCACGCGTAAAAATTTTCAGGCAACCTCCGACGCCGCTACAAATTCGGCTTTCATCGTCGATAGCGATGCGCCACCCTGTTTCTTGGCGCTCCAGCTGGCCGCCACACCGTTTAGAAGTATACCTCCGGTCAGAGACTTCCTGCCATTCTTGTCCGTGGCGAAATCGGCGTCGCCGTGACTTTTTAGCACAATCGACATATTCGTATTTTCGCTTGGTTTCATGTCTAGTTTTACGACCTGTGCCTTTTAGGTAGCGCGCAACCCTCCTTGCAAGCTTCCAATCGTGAAGCAGCGGCCGATCAGTCTGTCGTGTCGCCTTCTGAACTGCAAACCACAATGTTGGGCTGTATGTATCGTGCAACACAAAGCAGCAACCTAACCAGCGACTAAACATCCTTCGATGTCGGTAATTCATTCTTGCCTTTGCCCTTGACCTCGTGCAACGCGCGGTCACTTAAGTGCACCTCGTAGAAGGCACCACCAATATGCGCAAGTGCAAAAGTGGCATCTGAGAGCCCTTGCTCACGAAATAATTCAATTACTGGCTTTTTTAGTCCAGTACTTAGCCACCATCGTCGTTAAGCACCACTCGCATTCCTAAAAAAAATGCTCACGGGCCACATTCAAGATTGGCAATCTTGAAAAAGTTGCGAAAAATCGGTCAACCGGTACTAGTGACAGTAGGTCATCCACGTAGATAACTACCACAACGATGTCTCTGACATCACGCTTCCAGTAGAGACACCGGTCAGCCAAGAACTGTGAAAAAATCGTATCGCACAACTTGGTATGTAGAAGCTGACTCCTTAATAGACCAGCCTGCTCGAGGCTGTACAAGCTCTTGTATAATTTTAACGATACTATCTCCTGCTGACACGCCTAACTTCTATAAAGTCTCTTTGGCAAAGCTCATGCCTTGTGGCACCTATAAGTATATGCCAAGGTGAGATTTCCTTATCCGCTTTCACAGAAGCGTGCTTTGCGAACACTTCTCATATCGCTGCCAGAGCAAGTAACACCTTCACTGTTGACATGCCCTTCACCGCTGCGAAGGTAAGCTGGTAATCAACACCAAAAACTTGCTCATTTACGCACGCAACAAGCCGACCGTGAGCCGATCGAGATCATCGCGCGCATCGGTCTTCGTTTTAATACCATCTGGTAAGTAGTGTATTACTGCTGGTACCTTGCTTGACACAACGTCAAATCTTGTTTTATTCCAGCGCTTTTATTTCCTCACGCATGACGATGTCCCATCCTTCGCGCTTGCTGCTGCGCATCGCTTTGCTATAATTCTTGGGGCGCGCTCGTAAACGTGACTCACGGCGTGTCATGGACATGGAGAGGCAGGACAAAGAAAGCCTCATTAGAAACAAAAAAATGTAGCAACACTAATGGAGGCCACCTAGTCAGCAATTTCTCTCATTTACAAATGCAAATGTATGCGAACATGAGTGCCATCGGGCTGATGGCGGGTCAGTTAAGAGCTGTCACGTGTCGGTACTGTCGTACTTACTGTGTTAGCTGAAGGGCGACAGAGGAACGTCACATTGATTGATGCCTATCTCGCGCTAAAGCTCTCGCGCAATTATAGTTCGTACGGCAAGCTCGAGCGCAAGGGGTACGGACTTCTGTATGATAGCACAAAGCGCGCATAGCAAGGACCAGCGGTGATGATGTCAAATTTGACATATCGACCGAGAGTAATGTACCTTACGTAAGCCAATGGACCGATGAGCCTATTTAAGTACTCCTACCAACGTTCTAATGGCAATTTTGATACATGAAACATCTAACGAGTCGACCAAGGACACGTAGAGTGGATCACTGTACCAGTTTCTCCGGTGTGTGTCATGTGCTGTCGCGTAATTTTCACCAAGACCAAGGATCCAGCGGCGAAGAAGTTCGAGCATTTTTGGTAGTTTAGAAGCGTCAGTTTAGCTGTCTCGTGCATGTGCTAAGGACGGACGACGAGTATTAGAACGTTGATCTGTTTTGCAAGTCTACAGGTGTCTCAAGACAAGGCAGTGAAGCGAGAAATCAAGCAACAAATGGAAAGCTGAGCGAACGCACCAGACGATTAGTAACATTGCTCGCTCGACGATGTTTGCAAGTCGACTTCCTTTGCCGCTCTGATATATTCTCAACCGCAGTCCGAAAAGCACAAATGCAAAGTAAGTATCGCCGATGGATGAATTACGATGCGTTCGCTCGTGATTTGCGTGATATTGTGGCTTTTATATCTATGTGTTAATCGCTCGCTAAGAGGTCTCAAGTTGGCGTTTTCATCGGACGCAGCGACGAAACCAAGGGCTACAGGGTCTTTCTGCAAAATGAGAACCAGGTTGTGGCTACTTAGCACATAAAGTACATCGAACCCTGAGTGATGAGCAAAAGAGTTAGCTGCAAAAATAGTGGGAGCAAGGACATAAAGAAGGGGTTCGTTTCTGCTTTCGCAACGTCGACCCTTTCCCATGAGCTACCACTTCTCTTTCGAAGCACGCCCTGACCAAATTCCATCTCAATCGTCTGCGCAAAGTGCGCAAGATCTTTTACCTAATCGGCTCGATACATTTGTGACCTTACCATCCTAATTGTTGAAAGTTCAGGAGATGCGTAGCGTACGATGCTGTTGAACACCTGCTCTCGACTTCTCCAGCTGCATCACTGACCGCGACGAGACAGAGGTAATGTTTCGGCCACGAGCGCTTGAAGTCCTTTTTAGCCGCAGTGATGTTAATCATGGAATGTCATGCATCCGCTGCGTCACGTACTGAAAATTCAATTGCACAGCCCACCATGTATCGACTTGCTTGCTAAGTAGCGCTCTGTAGTGCCGGCCAAGTATTGTCCCAGGACATCTGTTGTCTTATTTTCGATTTAGGGAATCCGCGCGATTCTTGAGCCATGTCTACGTGGGGCTACAAAGTCTTGCTTCAGTAAAATAAACAGATTTAAGTCCAACATTAACCTCAATACCAGCGAACTTGCTTATCGCAAGCTTGCGCTGTCTTGCATCAGGAGTCCAATCCGGAGACACTTTAATACCTTGTGCAGGGTTTGCGACTGTAGCGGAAGGGTGGTCTAACCAAAGGAATAGATTACGAAAAACCTCAACAGCACTCGTCAATTATCCATTTAGTTTGAAAGCAATTCAGGAATTTCTGCGCAGAACTCCATCCTGTCCACCTCAAGCTCGGAAAAGAAGTGAAAAAGCCAATAATTGAATTGTATGACGGTGGGGTCTTGTACCGGGGCACTGTAACGGGGTGTATCGTTACGTGAAATTAACACGTAAAGGTTGTTAATTTGTATATTATCTAAAAGGTAGATAAAATTTGGAGAATATTACTTTACATGGCAATATTTAAAAGGCATATCCATTGGTAGATGTAGACCATTATATCTAATTTCTCTGCCGTCCAGTCAGCGCTGGACGCGCGCAAAGAGAAAGACAGATAATACTTTTAGTACATATTTTGTATTAGTTTACAATTAAGTTAGTATTAAGTAGATAGACAAGAAGAACTTAATTATATTAAATACAGTTTTCATTAAACCCTCTTAAAGCAAGGGTTTTAAAGAGAAGACTTGCTCTGCACGTACTCGTGTACGTGAAGTGACGTGAAGCAGTGCGAAGTGAACTTATACTGAAGCAGTACAAGTCGTAGTGCCCCGTTACAGGCATTCTTTGCTAGTACATATAACAGTACTAGTCAACCTACACTGATTACAGAGAAGGTGGGGTGCCTCGACTACTTCACGTACACGACGTGCAGAGGAAGGTTCTACGAAGCCAAGAAGTCTTAGCTACTAAAGGTAAATTATAAGGCTTCAGAATAGAGGAAAAGTAAAGCTGTATTAATAATTAAGTTTTTTCATAACGATCTTCTATCTACTGGCTATAATATACCTTCTCCAAAATTACGCGGATCACAATTTGATGTGGAAGACTGTACTTTGCCCATTCAAAATCTACGGAGATGGCTCGGAGTCACAGTAACAATTTTCTGGTTAATGCCACATACAAGATAGATGCTGTTAGGCGTCCTTTGTTGCATCTCGTTGGGTGCTCGTCAATGTATAGTAAATTTTATGTCGCATGACAAATCCTCATACTCCTTAGCAATACGTCGATCTCCAGGGAAAATGCTCCTGTGAAAGTTTTGTCGTTGATCGCGAGCTGGCACTAATATCAGGAATTCAAGAACACTTCCCAACTACATTCTCTTATGTGTATGGCATATTTAAGAAAACATAATTACAAAATGTAAAGCATATTTTCCAAGCGAAGAAGAATGGCAGCCTTCATGACGGAATAAAGGGCAATCGTGTATGCAACTGGCCTGCAACAGCATGTGACGATGCACGGAAGATGAGGCTATACTTGTATCTAATACAAATAGACATATTTTTGCAGAAATACGAAGCATGACCACGTAAAGCAAAATGGAGACTGTTTATCATTATCTTTTCTAATTAGTCCTATTATGATTTAAAAAAGAACAATACGGATGTCGTAACTATGCTTTCGGAAAACTACAGACGAACTCTTTGTTACTCCACCGTCAGATAAATCGTCTTCCCTTCGTTGTTGCCGTTTAGCTGAGGCCAAGACTTAAGTCGATTTTAAAAAAACGCCTTCCAAGACTGAGAATGCAGTGTGCCACAGCCGTTGAAAATAAGGTGTAGCGGGCCCTTAGAGCGCAAGGCAACTTTGCGAAAGTGAACGTCCCGCCTATTAAAGAGGATGGCCAATGGCTCAGTTGAAGCGTATTTGTGTGGGCAGTACATAAACGACCGCACGGCAACCTTCGCGCTAGCACGAAGCCCGACCAAAGGCCGTGAAAAGGTATTGGCTGCAACAATTGCAGCTCCTGGGCTTCAAACCAGAACGCCGTTCTTGCTGGTGAAGCGTATTGATTAATACACTCTTGAGTTAATTTTAAGAAGGCAAGGCCACCTATCTGACCTGAATAAATTTCTTTCTCGGTTTACAGGTCATATACCATCTCCGCTCGGACTCTCTGCCAATTATATGCCTGTCCAAGAGCAGCGACCACGGCGCTGTGACCGCAGGGTCGATCTTCATCACGAACTCTACACAAAACATTTGTTTAGGGTACCTGCTCAACTGGACTTCAAGAATGATATTTTTCTTGAATTTTTAGAGTCCGAGCAGTCTCCTTCGTCACCACAAGCTCTGCATGAATGTTTCTTTCGGTGGTTTTTGTATATTCAAAGCCAGATAAATTGCGTCGTGTTGATCAATTTTGTTGGCGCGGCCGTTTTGGACGCGTAATTACTGACTCTTGTAATTGTTGAGAAAGCGTCTGACACGTTGAGTGTGTGTCGCAGCCTGCTGATCGTCCGGCAAGGCCACAAAGCTGGTATCTACCTGATCAAGTAACATCTGGATACTTTTCGCCGGCATCAATACAAGACGACTTGGATGGTGCGGCTTACTTAAGTGTCAATGCGGATGGATGTCGTTCAACAATAAGTTCTGTTTTCGACGTAGGTATAGACGCAGTTTGTGCTTACAGGGAAGACCCCAAATAGGGCTAAACACTCTAGAGCATACATCTTCGTCGTTTCTCTGTAGCAACAAACATTTGTTAAAGGAAAACCATGTTT
>NC_090610.1:2896912-2904344 GCF_004359215.1 Bremia lactucae | reverse complement strand
CCCCGTCGCATGCGAGTAGAGTTAGTTCATCAAAGAAGCTTTCTGTTTTCGTTATTAGATCTACTAAGGGAATTTATCTTTTTTAATTACACCTGTCGAACGATTCTGATTTGCTATTGTGAAGCAATCAGAGAATCAAAAGAAACATTATGGATAAATCAGGACACCGCAAGCGCGCGTTAGACGTCGACGAAGGCAAAGACTCAGCACGTGAATCAAAAGAAAGCGAAAGGAAAACCTCGTATCATTTGGATGTGGATATTGCAGGCATTGGACCGGATTGTGGGCGTGCCATAGGCGCCGTCAAAAGCCGCCGCATAAGCCTGGACTCAAGCGAGTCAACATTTAAGGTTTCTTTAAAATCCGCCGCACCACCTGCGCTGCATCTTATGGCCAATTCGGATTGCCACATGCCGCGCGTGAGTGAACCGCTTGAAACGATCGAAATAGGCGGACATTGCCGGCCCTATTTGAATTTTAAAACCACACATAATGAAGACAACAAACTTGACTCAGCGCCACTGGGGACATCAAGGCTTGTCGCGGAGAATATTAATCGCTCACCCGCTCATATACGAAGGTCAGATAGAGCGGTATCATTTCAGAAAGCAAGACTGGGAGTTTCCCGCGTGGACAGCCTGGATTCGAATAACCCGGTTGTAAACGTGATGGTACACGAGGCGTTTCTAATTATCATACGATTGCAGAAAACTCTAACAATTGTATTTAGTCTCCACAATTGCGGGAGGTAGGAGGCCAGATTAGCAACAGCAGTTTTGAATATGGAGCTACCAACACTCCATATCAAATCCCGATTGTCGCGGTCGCAACTGTAAGTTTCATCTTATCAGAGCATTGCCAGTTAATTTAATTACGTTGTGCTTTGCTGTTAGACACCTTTAATTAAGCCAGCAAATGATTATCTTTCATTTTTCACACAGCAAAAATTTGAGCAAGCGAATGCTCAACCAGTACAGATGATCCGAACGCCTTTGTTTAATTTAGACGGAATACAAAGTAGTAAGTTTCAAGTTCCATTGCCAACTTCTGAAGATAATGACGTATCTAGCGATGAAGAACTGACTGGCATCCCAGGTCCAGACATACCTGACCCGGAAATTTCTTTTTCGCAAGAAAAGCTCGGTGAACTTTCGGTCACTGAAAATAGATTAGACGAGACAGTGGGGCTTATTCTCTGCGAAAGTCTTGCAAGAAAACTTACGAAAAGCGAACGAGAACGGATGGAGTTGCTGAATTTGTATTCGATTGCTCTTACTCCGCAGTCAAGTCCAATTATGCTTGGACGAGACCAATTCCAGGATGTGTTTGGCGGTAACTTTCGGGGCGGGATGCTATATCACTTAAGTCGTCGGCACTGTTTAATTCACGTAGAGAAGGTGGCATTGCGTGATAATTCCGGGTCCACGGGTCTTAGAGTGCGAATTGAAGACACGAGCACCAACGGTATTAAAATTAATGGTATTCAACTCAAAAACGGCCAATCTCACGAATTAGAGCTGTACGATATAATCACGCTGTTGCGGATCCGACGAGATGAGGTGAGCAAATGTATCGAGCTATTAATAACTTTCGAATATAGATTGCTTATACCGATTAGGTAATAGGACGATATTTCATTGGAGTATCAATTGGTCCGACCGGATCCGTCACCAAAAATCCTCAGAGACAAGAGAAAAAAAAGCAGATACGATGGGCGGTTTGTCATACCTAGCGGCAAATTTTCTTGCGAGCCAGAAGACACGAGAAGCTGCCAAGCTTTGTCTTTAGCTCAAAATATAGGCATTGTTTCCCCTACCAGCCTGCCAGTGCGAGCTGCTTTACACGATGTGTGTCATCGAATACAAATGGGACCGAAAGCTCATTTTTTGATGGATACAAAAGCCGAAATGAGAAATTCAGGACAAGCTCAGCAACCTTTGATCTTGAACCGGAAAATTAAATGTGTATGTCGAATCTTTGATGTTCTCGATATAAACTTGCTTGATAAAAGTGCTCTTTTTGTACGCAGACCATTTTATTTTCAGATAAATTTATGCAGAATTCTTCACAGTCAAGTCAGCCATTCGAGGTGATTTTGGCCGATAATTTTAACGACGTTAAAAAGTTTAAGAGTAATTACCAAGCGACTACTACGCAGGAAGCCAATTTTGACTATCGCGAAGAATTATCGGAAATTTTATCGATCTTTGCCTCTGTCCGAACCTTTGATGTGGGGATTAAATTATTCATACATATCGCACAGGATAGTAATGTTTTTGTCCTGTCAGGCATCAACGTATCATAGCGCGACCAAGCAAACTATCAAAGATGCTATAAGCGATGATAGTGATGTCATCTTATACACTGGTGAAGGAGACGTTAATCATTTGCTAGTTGAAGCTCCAAACGATTTGTTCGTCCGTTATGAAAAGGCAGATATTCTCCAGCTTTTTTCCGAAGGTAAGGGTTAGTGTATGAATGATAAACCTGCAAGTAATTGGATTTAGTTTTTCTTACGCTGCGAAATAGCAAATTGCAATAGACACAAGCTTATTATTGTCATTGCGCCGAATCCTGAACCAGGTACCAAAAAGCGATATTCCTTTATGTATTATACACGCACTCAATTTTTTTCTTGCAGCTTATCTTTTTGCAGAGTGTGGAGCCCGTCATGTATGTTATCTCATCTCTTCTAGCAAACATTCAGTGCGCGTTACTGCCTTTATCCGGTCCGTAATGTCGATCTAGAATCGTCTTACGAATACATTTATTTTATACTAGCTTTGTTGTGACGTAGAGCACTACTTGCTGGCCTGCTCAAAGGTTTTGCAGTTAAGAAAAGTTATGCTATGGCAGAATATGTAGCTTTAAACGATTTGCTGCCCATTGCGCGGCAACCGGGTCAAATTTGTAAACTGCTTCCGACTTCAAAGCGGCACAACATTTCCATTGGCGATCAATTGTTAGAATCCATGGCGACCGATACGGATATAATTGCTTTGATTGACGCGGCACTTATTCCCGTATTGACATCACAATTTCTTGGACGGGACATCCAAGTGAAACAGGTTTTATTTATGTTTCGGAAAGTTTATTATGCATGCTTAATCATGGTTGATGGTTAATTAGGTAAAGGCTGCGTTGGCACGAAAAGATCGAATTTGCAACATCTATGGCTGTCGAGGTATCGGAAAAACGTCAATAGCCATTCATGTCGCAAAATCTTTATACCGCGTTAAAAATTATCGAAACGGAGTTCACTATTTCGCTATAGGCTTAATGGTAGAACACATCCAAAGCTGCATCAGGCCTGTTCTAACGAGCTTGCATAACGACAAATGCCTTCAATCTAATATGCACTACGATGACCCCTTGCCAAAAATTATCGGAGAACTTGAAGTTCTCTTGCGCTCGCTACCCGAGTAGGTCTAACTTTCTCAATTCTGCCGAAAGTGGACTTATGACACTGATTTGCTACAGGACTGATCCCGCAAATTTTCCGACTTCCCTTTTGGTTTTAGACGGCTGCGATATGGTACTTCCTGCACTGGAGGTGTCTGTGCTATATATAATTCGATCATTTCCTAGTGTTCAGGTATTCAAAAATGTTGTCTGATGCGTTTCTGTAATTAAATTACTTATTGTTTTGCGTAGATTCTACTAACGTCAACAAACAGGATGCGGCTTGACTCAACTGAAGATGAAGTTTTTTTAGAGGAAGCTGTTCATGTCGAGGGATTAGAGAAATTGGACAGCACGAAGTTGTTTCTTAAGTTATTGCGACAAAATCTTACGTCCAGCCAATATCGGCAGCGTAAGTCTAACCAATCAAGAAATAGTCACTCTGGGTCTAAGAATGCATTTGCTATTTGTTGAAGATTTTCCTGACAGCAGTATTGAAGCTATCTCCAACGACAAGCGCATATTAGGAGCGGAAGGGAATCCTTTACAGATTTCCCGACTTGTTCATGAGCTATTAGACGACAATAGCTGAAAGGAAAAGTTCTGTGCGCTGCAACTTTATTACCGGGAAAGCATATATCGCTTCAAGATTGCAACTTTTTTCTATGGAATAATATGGATTACATCATGACAATTAAGAATTTGAAGCATGAATGGAGTTGTGTCGATTTGTGGATTGTTTCCGTATAACCAGTCAGCTAGTCTAAATCATGCCATTTAAGATGCCGAAGCATTGCACTTACGTTTACAAGAATTTTGTTGGTGAGGTTCTTCGTAATCGACTTTTTTGCCCATGCTGCATCAAATACTACGACATTGTCGGTCTTGAGTCTCGAGGGTGTTCAAGGAGCCAGCCTTTTATTCTTTTGTTGTGTCATGTGGATGCCATACAGAGTAGAATTTGAAGCGTTTGATGACCTGGATAAAAAGGAAACCGTTCCTTATCATATGCATGTTCATGCAAAAATGTTTCTTCCATATTTGAAAAGTGATTAAGGCCTCCGAGGAACTTATATTGCACAATCCATTTAGTTAGGTGGTACAACTCACAGTCTGGATCCAATGTCAAATGGGGCTGATGGATAAACGAGTTTCACAGTAATTCATCTAACGCTACTCGACCCGCCACTCGCAAGTCAAGAATCGGGTAGCCGTTGAAAATTTCGCTATTAAAAAATGTACTTCGCGTGGAAAGCAGATGGCATATTGAATTGCGTCAATCGCTCTTAAAGTCGAAATGCGTCGTATTGAAAATTCGGATGTCATCGGGTTTTGAAGTGTGGATACGCTGAAGACAAAGTATTCGGCCGTTGATTCTTTCCTGCTATGAGCAATTGACTGCGATAAAGCGTTATGATGTCTGGTTATTGTAATAAAATCGCGAGCGAAGAAAGGCTCTCATTGTCGTTGCCAGCAGGAAACAACGGTGCTCTGTTTGACCATGCGGTTGCTATTCCTGTCGATCTTCCTCTCTTTTAGAGGACGGTTGTGATTTTAAACGTCAAGTTGAATTTTTTTTTAAGTGTTGTTGCATGTCTCGAAATGCTATCGCATTCAAATCAAGGTAAAATTCGGCTATTGAAGACGAGCCGTCACGAAACTTTTGGCATAAGAGGCATAAGTACTATTAATTGCTGTGAGATGATATTCTTCAAGATGAAAAACGATAGGAGAATCATACAATTTAAGGTAATGATTACACTAATCACATAAAGAGCCTGCCACAGCGATATCGGATGAGTCATATGGTTCAACGACATTAGTATAAATGCATTCATTAATTTATTATAATTAAGCTGCCACTTCTTTTGACATTTTCTTCCCTCACCATATTTTTCTTCTTATCAAGGCTACGAGAATTGAGACATAATAATTAGCAAAGTCTAAACCCAACGGCTCGTCAGTTCTCCTAGATCTATGCTCAAAGAAAAACCTACCCATTTTTTAAGCAAATAGAAATAGATGAATAATGATAAAGCACTAGATTTTGGGCATTTATGGAATCTCTATCTGTCTTCAGATTAGCCCACAGTTTAAGCACCTAATTTTTCTTTGTGCGCATGCGCAGCGCTTTTTTGCGCTTACGGTGTTTATGCTTATTCATTTTCTTCCGTCGCTTCTTGACCACACTATCTGCGAGGTAGCCGTCCATTTGGCGCAGTAAAGTGTCCACATTAAAGTTGATTATGTCTCGTAGCGGTAAATTATCGTGCAGCGAGCTGAGCATACCAGACGTATCCCATAGGTTTTCAGAGCAAATCAGAGAGCCTTCTTCTTCGACTTCAAGCTCGCTTCGCAAGGGAAAAGACCCCACTTTCCACAAGAGTGACGGGTCTGCCCGCGGATACTTTAGCGAAAGGTCCTCGGGCATGGGATTCGATGAATTTTGAAACATCGAGTCAGGCGCATGAGTGGACGTAAAGGATCGGTATGAAGTTAGCTGCGGTAACTTTAGAGAGCGCTGAGATGCTCTGAAAGCACAGCGAGCCGCGGCACGCAGCCCAGACATGTTAGTGCTTGAAAATTCAGATGGGAGGCTATTAGCAGAGTTGGTTTGAAATATTATAAGCCAATAGTAGCTTCATGAAGCTCGAATAATCGGCTGTACTTACTTGACGTAATGGTTTAAATTCCTAAATAATCAAATTTTGAGAAATGCACGGCGAGTTTATTTAGAAACAATTAAGCACTAGAATGGAGCCGCCGAAATGACAGTAATTGCATTCCACAGCATCAATTTCAGGCTTAAAACACATTGAACTTACCAACAAACCGCTTATTTATTTTTCGGTAAATGTAGGGGACTGTAATGTGTAGGTACTGCTTTCTCAGAAAATCACTTCTATGCTTCGAATATTTTTAAAACCAGACTATTCTAGAGCTCTTCTTCAACTTGTTCTTCTGTACCCCTGATGTACAGAGGAACAAGTTGAAGAAGAGCTCTAGAATAGTCTAGTTTGTTCCAAAGTCGGTGCGGTTCCAACAAGCTCTGCTTCGACTCCATTTAAATCGACAATCAATGACGTTATAGTGTATAAATCTCACCGCGGCCGGCGTGGGGTTGTACCAATTGCGAAGCGGTGAAACCTTTCTTTGACTTATGGCCTGTAGCTTGGCCTCTTAGTACCAGCAGTGCGCGCGAATACTGTAACGGGGTGTATCGTTACATGAAACTAACACTTAAAGGTTGTTAGTCAATATGTTATCTAAAAGGTAGATAATATTTGGAGGATATTACTTTATATAGTAATATTCAGAATTCTTATCCATAAATAGGTATAGACCATTATATCTATTTATTCCGCAGACTAACCAGCTGTAGGAGTAATCAAAGAGAGAGTTACAGATAAGATAGAGATAAGAATTCAATTACATGTTTAGTATTAAGTTATAATTAAGTTAGCATTTACAAAGATTGAAAAAGAGACACTTAACTATATTAATACAGTTTTCATTTTACCCTCTTAAGTTAACTTGTCTTAAGAGAAGTCTTCCTCTATACGTACAGTGTACGTTACCTAACAAAAGGCACCACTCACAACTGAAGCAGTGTGAAGTGGACTTGTACTGAAACAGTACAAGTCGCAGTGCCCCGTTACACCTGGTAGCACTTTGTAGTCCGTCCAAGGACCACATTTCCCACATTTAACATGGACATGTTAGATGGTAGTGGGAATACGCATCACGTTTCCCCTGAAAGCTACTCCTTTCTAAGTGATATAGAAAGGAGTGCGGTTGAACGAATGAGTTCATCCGTAGGAAACGATGCAATCCTGGCATTACTGTCCAACTTAGACAGAGATGCCCTCCATTCAACCGTCGCCAAGTTCATACAACATGAACTTGACGAGATGAAGGAAAAAGTAGCCTTGCTGAATCAGCAAGGCTCTCAACAGGCGGAACTGTTGAGATTACAACAGGTACAGACCCCTGTACCTGGGATGACGCAAACGCGTCGTCCCGAAACTCT
>NC_090610.1:2889540-2893909 GCF_004359215.1 Bremia lactucae | reverse complement strand
TCAACCTCCCCACATAGCTCTCCGACCTTCTGTGTGCGAAAGGCCACAGGAGGGTGGCGGATAGTGCACGCATTCAACAAACTGAATGCTGCAACGATACCGGCTCAAACGCCGATACCGAGAAAAGACGTAATCCTAGATGGTATGTCTAAGAGTACGATCTTTTCGTCTATGGATCTGATGAATGGGTTCTATCAAATCCTTATGCGTGAACGGGACATCCCGTACACAGCAGTAAGCACCCCCAGTGGCATGCTCTGGGAATGGCTAGTGATGCCTCAGGGGCTTAGTAATGCCCCTGCAACATTCAACAGATGTGTAACAAATCTGTTGAGACCGGTGTGGAAATTCGCACCGAGTTATTTTGACGATGTATTCGTCCATAGCCGAGCCCCCAAGGACGGTAAGACGGACGTGAAAGTTCATAAAACTCACGTTCGTCAGGTTCTTATTACACTTATGCGAAAGCATAAGTTGTACGCAAATCTCAAGAAGTGTATATTCGCTGTTAGCTAAATAACACTTCTTGGGTGCATCGTCGGTAAACGTGGCGTGCGCCCTGATCCCGAAAAGATCAAGGCAATCACCAACTGGCCAGTTTCAGTCGATGCCAAGGGAATTAATAAGTTCCTTGGTTTAGCGGCGAAGTTGCACAAGTACTCTCGCAATTATGCCGAGATGACAGTTCATCTCTCTCGTCTCTTAAAAAGACGAGAAATGGCTATGGAACGCTGATTGTCAGCGTTACTTTGATGGTATCAAGCAAAGCTTGATGCAATCGCCCATCTTGGCGATTGCAGATCAAGACAGACAATTGTATGTGGTCTGTGACGCCAGCGATTTTGCACTCGGCTGTGCGTTGATGGAATACGATACAGATGGCGCGGAGCGCGACGTCTGTTACCAATCGCGTCAGCTGCAACCGCTGAATGCAATTACCCAGTGCATGACAAGGAGCTCCTTGCCATGAAATATACATTGGCTAAATTTAGGGTCTACCTCCTAGGAGATAGACCGTTCATCGTATAAACGGAGCATGCATCATTCATTACGCACGGCCTAAACAGCCCACACCTTTCGCAAAGAATGGCGAGGTGGCTATCCTTCTTCGCGGTGTATAACTTCTCCGTCGAATATAAACCAGGACGACTTAATGTCGTCGCTGATGCGTTATCACGCCGACCCAATATCGAGTCAGCAGTGCACTCCAACAGTAAAAGTAATTTTACTGTTGCAACAGTCACTACGAGTGTTCCGTCATCAACCTTAGTTGATGACATAAAGAAAGCCTACAAAGAAGAAAAAGACTTCTGCGTTTAATGGAAGTATCTGATGAATCTATCCGATAAATCTTTTAAAGATCTACCGGCTTTATAACGATCGTCATCCGATCGATACACAACACGTAACGGCTTATTATATTACACAGCCATTACCGGCGACAACCCACGTGTCGTCGTCCCAACTCACAATGATTTGCGCTTGCGCATCATGTATGAGTGTCACGATGCTCCAACATGTGGACATCGTGGACGTGAGAAGACTTACCTCACGGTAAGTCGATACTTTTACTGGCCCCGCCAGTATCAGTTCGTGCGCAAGTACATTCGTGCTTGCGAGGTATGTCAACAAGTGAAGCCCAGCCCTTCATCCCGTGCACCTCTTCAACCTCTACCACTTCCGGCAAAAATAAGGATTTCATTGTTTATGTGGTCGTCTTAAGGAAATCCGAAGACGAAGTCCATTGATACCACTTGGCAGTCCGTATCAATGGAATTCGTCTTCGGATTTCCTTAAGACGACCACATAGACAATGAAATCCTTGTTTTTGTCGACAGATTCAGCAAGATGGTACGCCTTGCTGCGGTACCAGAGTCCATTACGGCTCCGGGTGGTGCCCGTGTCTTTATCGACACGGTATTCAAACTCCATGGATTACCCCGTGAATTGGTCTCGGATAGAGATCCAAGATTCACGGCGGAGTTCTGGCAATCCGTGTTCCGATCTCTCGGAACACGGCTGACTATGTCAACATCCGATCACCCAGAAACGGATGATCAAACAGAACGCGTAAATCGCGTCCTCGAAGAGATACTTCGAGGTTACGTCCAATTGCCTACTGGGATTTGATTTCGGATCGATGGATTCAGAGTATCCGAAATGGAGCGAGTTTTTACCGATGGTCGAATTCGCCATCAATAATTCGGTGCATGCGTCTACAACGCATACACCGTTCTTTGTGAATGGCTTACGCCATCCTCGCATACCCACCCAATTAGAGGGATCCTCTAGTTTAAGGGGGGGGGGACTCGCACGAGCAAAATCAATTCTGGCTAATGCTCATCACGCGTCGAAGTTACTAACGACGCGAGTGATGTCGATGTCGAAGAAATCGACATCGAAGATGAGAAAAATCTCATGGCAGTGCACACAAAGAGCACTGAAAAAGAAAAAGCAAATGAGTCAGCAGAGGAATTTCTGCTGACTCGAGAATCAGTAATCCGTTTCTGTGGTCACGAACCAGTTTCTCATGCTGAATCTGGAGATTCTCGTGTCGGTCCGAAGATCCTCGAAACTACGATGAGCTGACAACAGCTCGTCACGAAGAGCGTGATATTCCGTTCGTACTCCAACATGGAGTACGCACTTTTCGAACGGTCTTCCAACCGTTCGATATGGTGAGTCTGCACCGTCTGCTCTAACGAGCGACGCTTACCGCGCTCGTGATCAAGTCCCTCCTCCAAATCATGGAGGAAGCGATCGAGTTTGTCGATCTTCGACTCTAGATCCGACACATGGGTCGGATCCAATTTTCCCTCCTCCACCACAACCATTGGTGGATTCTCACGGTGGTCAACGTTTTCTTGTGGAACGTATCCAAAACCACCGTGATGTGAAGGGGCAGCGAACGAGTTATCTTGTTCGCTGACGCGGTTATCCACCTTCAAATGACAGCTGGGAGCCTCGTTCCCAGCTGATTGGTGACGTTGAGGGTCTCGTCCGTCAGTATGATGAGACCCATCCGATAGATCAGAAGGTCCATCGGAAAACACGCGCTCCTATCGCTTGAAATCGATTGCCAAACGTCAATCGCATCGCGCATCTCGATAGAGATGCGAGCCCTTCCCTAGGGCGATGAAACGATTTTACTCGCTTCTTGTTGTCAACACAAAACTGACAGATATCACCCCACGCGAGGCATGAAAGTCCTGCCTCACGTGACAACCGATGCAGTTTATACCTTGCACCGGTTGGAGTTCGTTTCTCGAACTTAACGCGAATCGCGTTAAGTCTTTGAAGCCAGGCTTCGCATCCAATGTCTTTGACATTGCGAATGAACGTGCTCCAGGCTTGCAGAAGCGAGACTTTATCTCGCATATTGTTGCCACCATACCATCGATGCTTGAAAAACGCATCGAGATAATACTCTTCCTCAGCGCCATGAAGCTTTGTCACAATAGATAACGGATATTACTGTGAGGGGTAGTCTCACAAGACAAGCTATTAATTAGCTGTTCGAGCAAAAGCCACGGCTTCTTCTCAGGGGCAAGACGAGACATTTTAGTGTCTACGATCCCCTGAGTGGTACTCACTGAAGAAGGGGTACCACAAGAATTTTTATAACGATGGCTTCTTCTATCGTCATCACCACGCACAGAAATATGTGCGGATGACGGCACGGGAGACAGACGGTGCTGGCGATGAGGAATCATCCTCATCGTCGGAACCGAACATGCTGTAGCGAATGCTACCAGCACGTCTACTCGAATGAGCCCACTCGTTCGAAGGCTCATAGTCAGCCGCCTGGCGATGATCAGGCGACTGTTCTGCTCTCCCCGAGTCAGCCATTTCGTCCGACTCGCATTCGTAGTCGAACTCCAAAGAGGGGCCGAATTCACGTGGTGTATCACCACGTGTACCCGCAACAGTTAGAGTTGCGGGAGAAGATGACACTACGGCAGACAGAACGTCGCCGCACATGACAATAATGCGTCGCCTGCGGCTTCATGAGCCGCAGCCGAAGGCGCCGTACTATTCGCACACCGCATGGACTTGTTAACCATACGATAGAATCAAAAATGATGGTTCTGACCAATCATCATCGTTTTAATAAAGTGGTCTTATAGTGACCACTCTTCCCAATGCCAGTCAAAGTGATTGTCGTTTAAGGGAGGGGTGATGTAACGGGGTGTATCGTTACATGAAATTAACACTTAAAGGTTGTTAATTAATATATTATCTAAAAGGTAGATAACATTTGGAGAATATTACTTTACATGATAATATTCTAAAATCTTATCCATTGGTAGATATAAACCATTATATCTACTTTCTCCACGGTCCAGTCAGCGCTGAACGCGCGCAAATA
>NC_090610.1:2885704-2888335 GCF_004359215.1 Bremia lactucae | reverse complement strand
AAGTATGCTCTTGTCAAGTTTCGTGTGCACATATTGGGCACCGAGCAATTTTTTGGTTTATACGGATCACGCATCACTGCGGACCGCAATAAACTCACTGCACCTCTCGCCTAGAATGGCAAGATGGCTTACATTCTTCTCTAGAATTAATTTCAAAGTTGAATACAAGCCGGGTAAGTCGAATGTCTTGGCTGAAGCTTTATCGCGCAGACCAGACTTTGAGGTTGGGGATCAACGCTTCCTTGTTGGAAGGTTGATTGCCCACCGCCCCGTGAGGCAAAACTATCAGATCCTCGTCCAATGGAAAGGTTACCCGAAGAGGTTTGACTCTTAGGAACCAATCGATACCCTACGTATTTATGCGCCCGGCTTGGTGGCTGCCTATGAAAAGGAGCACCAGCTGAGACCTCTTCGCTAGTCTCAAATGGACTAGCAGAAGCAGCGTTGTCAGAAGAAACAGAGGGTACAGTACCGCCCATGATTTCTTTTAGACGCAAGCGGGCGAAATTAATTCGCTGCGACCGCTGTTTCATCGCATCGGAATGCGGATGAATGCGGCACGTGCCCCGCAACTCTAAATGTTGCGGGTGCACGTGGTGATACACCACGTGAATGCGACCCCTCTTTGGAGGTCGAATACGAATGCGAGTCGGACGAAATGGCCGATTCGGGGAGAACAGAACAGTCGCCTGATCATCGTCAGGCGGCTGACTATGAGCCTTCGAATGAGGGGGCTCATTCGGGAAGACGTGCTGGTACCGTTCGCTACAGCATGTTCCGTTCCGACGATGAGGATGATTCCTCATCGCCAGCACCGTCTCCCGTGCCGTCACCCGCATATATTTCTGTGCGTGGTGATGACGATGGCGTAAGCCATCGTAAGAAAAGTTCTTGTGGTACCCCTGCTTCAGTGGGTACCACTCAGGGAATCGTAGACGCTAAAATGTATCGTCTTGCCCTCGAGAAGAAGCCCTGGCTTTTGCCAAATAGCTAATCAATAGCTTGTCTGGAGAAACTACTTCTCACAATAAATATCCCTTATTTATTGCGACAAGCTACATGGCCTTGATTCCAGCCCGAAGAACTTTCGCGCTGAGGAAGATTTTTATCTCGATGCTTTTCGTAACCATCGTTGGTCTAGTGGCAAGAACAAGCGAGATAAAGTCTCGCTGATGCAAGCCTGGAGCGCGTTAATTAGCAATGCCAAAGAAATTGGACGCGAAGCCTGGCTTCAAAGACTTCACGTGATTCACGTTAAGTTTGAGAAACGAACTCCAACCGGTGCAAGGTATAAATTGCATCGGTTGTCACGTGAGGCAGGCTTTCCATGCCTCACGTGGGTGATTTCTGTCCGTGTTGTGTTGACAACACGAAGAGAGTGATAGGGGATGTCTATTCCCTTTCTTCGCCCTGGGGAAGGACTCGCATCTCTATCGAGATGCGGGATGCGATTGACGTTTTGCAATCGATTTACAGGCGCCAAGGGCGCGTGTTTTCCGATGGGCCTTCTGAACCATCGGGTGGGTCTCGTCATACTGACGGACGAGGCCCTCAACGTCAACAATCAGCTGGGAACGAGGATCCCAGCTGTCATGCGAAGGTGGATAACCTCACCAGCGAACTAGATAACTTGTTCGCCGCCCCTTCACATCACGGTGGTTTTGGATACGTTCAACAAGGAAACGTTGACCACCGTGGGAATTCACCAATGGTTGTGACGGAGGAGGGAAAATTAGATCCGACCCATGTGTCGGAACTAGAATCGAAGATCGACAAACTCGATCACTTCCTCCATAAAATGGAGGAGGGACTTGATCACGAGCGCGGTAAGCGCCGCTCGATGGAGCAGACGGTGCAGGTTCATCATATCGAGCGGTTGGAAGACCGTTCGAAGAGTGCGTACTCCATGTTGGAGTACGAACGGAAATATCACGCTCTTCGTGATGAGCTGTCTTCCGCTCATCGCAGTTTCAAGGATCTTGGGCCCGGTATGAGAACCTCCAGATTCAATATGAGAATCTAATTCGTGACCACTAAATTCTTTTAGAGATTCTTGAAAAGGGTGGTCAGATCCGTCCTCGAAAGAAACCGCGTACTGATGGTACGGGCGGAGCCGACCAACGTAAAAAGTAGGATGCGTTCGCATCCGTCGTGCCTCTGCGATGCAGTTCACGGAAATGCCCAATGAGCTTGGGTAGTTGTTTACTGCTACTCACATTAGTGACTAATCGCTTAGGAAGGTTTACCGTTGAGAGTAGCACTAGATCATTAATTTTAAATGAATGAACATTTGCTCTTCCATGTTTGTCTGTATTCCGTTTCTGTCGGTCCACTGCGTTAGCAATGGAATCCTGAACGAAACGGACAATTAATTCTCGAGTTAGCAGAAACTCTTCTGCTAACTCATTTGTTTTGTCATTTTCAGTACGCTTAGTGCGTACTGCCATGAGATCACTCTCATCTTCGATGTCGATTTCTTCGACATCGATATCACTCGCGTCGTTGTTAACTTCGACGCGTGATGAGCATGAGCCAGAATTGAATTTGCTCGAGCGAGCCCCCCCCCTTTAACTAGAGGATCCCTCTAATTGGGTGGGTATGCGAGGATGGCGTAAGCCATTCACAAAGAAC
>NC_090610.1:2869048-2885604 GCF_004359215.1 Bremia lactucae | reverse complement strand
AGCTCTCTTGTTCCTGGATCATGTTTACCGACTACACGGGATGCCCGAGTCCATAGTATCGGACCGGGATCCACGTTTTACGTCTGTTTTTTGGCGACATGTATTCGAGCTGCTAGGTAGCAAGCTCCACATGTCGACCGCAGATCATCCCCAGACCGATGGTTAAACAGAATGTGCCAATCGGGTCGTGGCGAATGTCTTACGCACTATAGCAACTCTTAAAGATTGGAGCAAGCAATTGCCCTTTGTCGAGTTCGCTATAAATAACAGTGTCCACGTCAGTACGGGTGAGACACCGTTTTATATTAACGGACTGCGTCATCCTCGGACGCCAGTCTCGTTTGTGCGCAGCCCGAGTCTTAGTGGGGGAGGGCCCCTCACTATGCTCGGTGCGAAAGAGGGACATAGTTTCGTCAATATGACGATGACCCATGAGGGTATAATCTCAAAGACTGAAACTTACCCTAGTGACCCTGCCAGTTTAGCAGTGGTCAATAAAACTACGCCTTATGACCGACCTTTTGGCGGTAGTTTGATGCTAAAAGCGTGAGCGAGGCTCAACGCTTTGTGGATGAGCGATTAGCCATCACACGTAATGCTCCAACACTGTTCAAGAATGCCGCTAGCCCTAGGAACTTTCAAAGTCCCTTGGCATCGACTGGCACAGGCTAACCAGTGATCGCCTTTATCTTGAATAGATCAAAATGCATGGCGTGTTTAACCACGTTGCCCCTAAGACGCGGTATTTTGCTTGAGGCCGATATACACTTCTTGAGGCAAGTATATGCTTACGCATAAGTGCAAGAGCCTTACAGACGTGAGTGCCATGTACCTCAACGTCCGCCTTTTTGTTCATAACCAGGCTATGAACGAATACATCGTCCTTATACCTAGCGCGGGATCTGCCACCGAACTGAACAGATTCGTAATTAAACTGTTGAATGTTGCAGGGGCGTTGTGGCATTACTATCTATTACCTTTTAAGGCACTTATTGCTCTGATCGAATTATACTATTCACGCATAAGGATCTGGTGGAACGCATCCATCAGATCCATGAAAAAAAGATGGTACTTTTTAAACCATCAATGATCCGTCCTTTCTCTATATCGGCGTTTGAGCCGGTACCGTCGCAATATTCAACTTGTTCAATGGATGCACTACCCGCCACCCTCCTGTTGCTTGGTGAGCAAAAGAGAGAGCTACGTAAGGAGGTTGACAACCGCATGTGACCCGCTGCTAAGCTATCGACAAAGAACTTGTCGACCGCAAATTCTTGTTAACCAGGCACTGCCCACCTTTCCGGTGAACGTCCATGTATCGTAGAACTTTTCGTGGGTGCCGTCGTATTTTGTCCAGTGAACAGATGCCAAGGCAGCTGGAACTCTACCCCTAGAAATTTTTTCCAATTATTATAAATCACAGTATTTCTGGCATGTCGCTTGGCGGCTCCCCAACAGTTTTCGATGAAGTTGAGCTCGTAGTGGAATTTTGAGGTTAAATATCACTTGATGGCCAGCGGCAACAATTCGCTCCTCTATTATTCCAACTTACATTCGAAGTCCGATTAACTGGAAATATTTTTTTCTGGCGCAGTCCACAAGGTATATTAGATTGAGCTTTCAGGGAAGCTTCTCACAGCTCGCGTTCCTCCATCACAACTTTCAATCCCTTTGCCTGACCACGGAGTGTTTCATCAAGATGTTTATCAGCAAAAATCATTCCCTGAGAGACTCCGTTTCCCCACGTCGTTGCACGCATCTTTGGCTGCTTGCGTTCACTTGAAATATTCATTTTGCTGGCGCGAAGGGCATCGGGGACTAATGCACTGTGGCTAGCTGTATTGTCGAAGGCAAAAAGAGCTTGACAGCCGGGTTATTGAGACTTAAAAATTGGAACAGCCAAGTCACAAACTTGTTTGCACAGTTTCTCCGATGTCCACCATCCGTAATGCTGCGTGCCAGATGTATGATGATGCAGGCCGCTGATGGTAGGTCAGGATGCTGAGCAGACTTTTCTTCATCAAGTGCTAACCGGCCGATGAGGTTGCAGAGGAAGTCGCTGACGTTGCAGAGGAAGTCGCTGTCATGAATGGACCTGCCTTGCTTTTGAGTTATCAAGATGAGTGGAGGGATGCCATTATGAGGGGGCCAGGTGATTGTAATGAGATTTACATTTTGTTATTCTCAACTTCCTCCTGCTGTCAGAGCTGATAATTCTACATTGAACTTATTTTCTCGAAGATACTCTTGCAGGAGTAATATGCAGTCTTTATCCTGCAGATAGCTTCTCCGTTTTGCGTGCTTTCCCGTCTGTCACAAGGGCAATTCTTTACCCTCTAGGCAGAGTGTGGCCTAAGCACACAGAGCGTTTCAAAATACACATCTCTCCCAGCACCTTCCGCTATCAGTGTGCTAGCTGCTATTCGGGCTACCCAGAATTTACCAGCCGAAGATAAGAACTGCAAGCCGCCGGTTTTGCTCGGCTTTGCCATTTTTTGACAGGGTGGCAAGTGTGTTAATGGTTGTTGTCAGTCTCTCCCTGGTCCGGACTGCACCATCCTCATCGTCATCCTATTCGTCACCCTCATCATCACCCTCATCTTCAACCACAGCTTCTTGCAAAACTGGTCCTACAACAGCAAAGTATTTAGTAAAAAGATTACGGCCAACAGGAGCTTTCCTTAGTTCGGCTCTTTTCGTCTTTGAGTTCGAGGTGCACTACCTGTATACTTGGTTGGCCTGTTATGGTTTGGTTGTAGTTATGGTAGGACTTTAACGGCTGCTTGATTGACTCTTTTAATATTTGCTTCATCAAATGCAACGTCCAAGTTTTCGTCATCACTGCCCTTCGAAACTACCCAGAACTACTGTCAGTAGATTCATGAATGCCTGAGCTCTTATCGGCTTTGGCGCGCTTGACCTCTCTCATTTCCTGCATCTGTCTTTTAACTTTGTAATGCGAGGCATAATTATTAAAGTTTTGTTAGAAGAGAGGTTGGAGGTCAACTACGTCATTTTGACATTGCGTATTTCTTGTTCCTAATGAAAATTGTAAGGTGGTCACGAAAAACTGATTAGCAGCGACCTATTCGAGTTATCAAGCAAAGCTTAGTACAATCGCCGATCTTAGCGATTACAGCCATTTCCTGATGTCTGCGACGTTATCGATTTTGAATCGGCTGTGCATTACTGCAATATGATACAGGCGACACAGAGCACGTCGTCTAATATCAGTTGTGACAGCTTTAACCAGCTAAGCGTAATTATCAGGTGCATGACGAAAATTTTCTTGCCATGAATATGCACTGGCGTAATTTTGAGTCATACCTCCTATACCTTTTATCGTTTATACGGACCATGCTTCTTAACGCACAGCAGGAAATAGTTCACACCTCTCGCAAAGATTTGCAAGATAGTGGTCCTTTTTTGATAATTTTAATTTCTTCGTGATATATCTATAAATCAGGACGATTTAATGTCGTCGCTGATGCGCTTTCGAGCCGACTGATTATTAAGCGTCTCTACCAATCAAGAGTAAAGAAAAGCCCATTGCTTCAGCACTCAATCAATCGACAAGCTATTGGCAGCTCACGTCACGAAGTTTTTAAGAGGGCTTGTTATATTGCCAGTTGGGAGATCGCAGACAACGCCTTCGCGCCGATCAGTCGTAATCCGACTGATCGGCGCGAAGACGTTGTACCATCGACGTCAAGCCATAGCTAGCGTCACGCTCTTGGTCCACGTCCTCCCGTATCTCGCGGAGGACAAAATTACGAACATGTCGATCAACATGCGGGTCCGACGAATTATTTCAGACCTGGTATACCTTCCTCTTTCTCATCCATTTATGAATTCGATGATTCCTCGTAGAGCGCTTCTTGAGTCACTGTGACGTTAAAGGAGCTCGAACAAGCTACCTCATTCGCTGAAGTGGCCCACCCTCGCATTCCTCGCCCCCAACTGATGAAAACAAATATCGGGTTGGGTCTATGATGAGAGCCATCCAATGGTTCACAAGAACGATCATAAAAGGGCGCTTGCCACGTAAAGGCACTGCACATTATGAATACCTTCGCGTGTTTCAAGGAAAATTCGCGCCCTCATATAGGGCTCATCTAGGCAGTACGCCTCCGTAGACGCATGAACTGCGTTTTTGACGCTAGGGACATGGTATTCCCACGAGGGACAAGTTTACCCTGTCTCTCTCGGCTAACGGAGCAGCATGAAGCGTGCATTGTTTTATATCTTTTTCTTAAACCGGTGAAGTGCCGCGACCAATATGTCTAGCTAAGCCTCGCGGATGACGTTTTGTAATTTTGTATGAACGCTGCCCAGGCTTGAAACAAGGATTTAAATCTTTGGATTGCTTGCCGCAGTAACATTGATGTCGAAAAAGGACTTGATGATTTTTTCATGTTTCTCCTGATTAGGGCTGTGAAGCCTTAATGAGTCAAACAACGGGATCATGAATGATCACTGATCATTCCTGACCAACCGGTTATGTTGCCATTCGTAGGCAAGCAAGGCTTTTTTAGGATCATCATACAACGTATTGCGGACCACCGTGCAGCAAACGGAAAATCTTACTCTGGATTGAATATACCCGATATATGTAACGGGGCACCTTCCGCTAGTACTGACGACAGTACTAGCCAACCTACACTGATAACAGTGAAGGTGAGGTGCCTCGACTACTGACGTGCATAGGAAAATTAAAAGTAGCTAAAAAGTATTAGCTGCTACAGCTCGATACTTCAGCATAGAGGAAAAGTAAATTGTATTAATATAGTAAGTTTTTTCGTAACGATCTATTATCTACTGGCTTTAGTATATTAATAGCTTACCATGTAAGCGCCACTTTGCGCACCGCCTAATTGTGTCTTGTTACGATTTTCGGGATTGATTTAAACATTAATTAACCAATAAACGGAACTTATGTCTCGTCGGTCAATATTACAAATTTGGTAATATTGGAACTATTATATAACAGATAATAATTTTGTACTGCGCATGACACTTAAAACCAGCAACATTAGTGGCCCTGCAAGAATCGCTCGGAATATGATTATCTTAACATTTCATGGAGCAGTAGCATCGCCACCCACCAATAGGACATGTCAACCAAAACATCCTTCCGCAACTTGGATACGCCCCACCTCCCACAATATTTATAAGAAACTGCGACACGCTGGCTCCATTCATTTGACATCAAATACCGCACAGTGACTAAAGGAGTATACATTGATGGTTATGAGCGGGAAGATGTCATTGCGTACCGTCGGCACTTCTTAGAGCGAATGGCTGACCTTAAGGCACGGATGTTGTTTGTTGCTGGGATGAAATATAAACTGAAACGACTTAATGTCGTCGCTACTGCCCTTTCGCGCCGATCCGATTTTGAGCCGGCTGCGCAAAACAATAGGTTTTTATCCTGACAAATATTTTTTTTGCAGATAATTGTCAGTAAACTGTTAATAAAAATGCTCAGAAAAGCCGCAGGTTGTCGCTCACTATTTATGTTCTTTAACAGCCACATCCATCAAAATAGAATTGGGTACACGTCGGTGGGTTTGTACCTTTTCACTGCATACTCAGCTGCTTTCAGGTGAGACGCTGCGGATCCTTCGTGCGTCGTTGTTCCTCATGATGAGGATTTGAAGAACCGAATTCTCTATGAGTCACACGATACTGTCCTTGGTGGTCATCTCGGTAGGCTTCTTTATGACGCAATATTTTTGACATCATCCGTCGAACTTGTGTCGAGTGTATTTAACATTGGGCAACTTGCTGGTACCGAATCTGAGAATTTATCCTTGTATTCGATCAAATCCTCGTACAAATGATTTGACTATTGAGACTCCTAAGATTGAAACGTAAAACATTTGATGTAAGCCTTTCCTTCCACAAGCACAGTTTGTCCATCGAGGAGCTGCTGAGAACCCGATCGTGTTCAGAAAACAAAATTGACATATTTCTGTGACCACACGCAGATCTGCTTGACTTCGCCACTATACAGATCACGCAAGAACCATTCCGATTTTAGCGTTGGCACTTGAGATATTGCCGAAGTTTAGCTCGGAGGCGCTATCCAGATTAAGTGTTTTATTAGTCAAGACGCTCAACTTCTCGGTTTCTCCCGATGACTTATTTTCAACATGTTCCTGGGACTAATTCTCGCAGGATGCTGGGAACTTATGCCCTAAAGTGTACGTGGAACTCCAATTCCAACTGCATCGAGCTGTTGTGCAACCGCAAAGAGATCCCCTACGATTTACTCTTTATTCGATCTAGGATCATCGCAATGTATATTATAGACAAGATTTTTGTTCTTCCTTGGATGCTGCCTTCTAGCGAGCATCCTTGTCCCGGTTCACTTGGCTTATTCTAGTTGTAAACCATCAGCCATAATTGCATTTATAGGATTTTTTAGTTTTCTTGAACATAAACTTAGAGCTGCCTGTGCTTCTGCTCAGCTGCCAAAGTCTAAATTCCAGCGTGATGGTTGTCACAGCTGATGTTGTGCAGTCGTGCATACGAACAAACCACAACGGAGTCCATTGTACTCACTCCTAGGACATCCACACGCTTGTGGACTCTCCAAGATGTTCATTAGATGGTCATCTGATGACCGAGAGGCAGGCATCGTAACGGCTTGATGCTGCTAATTAATGCATTGCTCATATTTTCTTTGAGCCATGGTACTCCCAAGAGAAAATCAAACTTGTCATCTAGATCCAGTTCAATGAGATTAGCATCTTTTAGTTTATCTTCTAGCTTGTAGTAGACTCAAACAACATGCGTTAGAATGGTCACATTTTAGCGGGAGGTCGGTCACTTCGCTCTTTATTTATTGGGACTGGGCGCGAGGTACTTTACTTATAGAGGTAGTGCGCTGTCTTCTACCAGCGAGTGCATCTTTACAATCGAGGTTTATTGCTCTCAACATAGCAGATGCAAATTTATTCGAGGTCTCCGATCTTTTGCCGTCTCGGCAGACGATAGAAATCTGAGAGGACATAAGCCTGGTTCAGGAAGTTTTCTTTTTCCGCTGTAGAGATTGCTTGATCTAACGTTGTGGGTGGTCCTTAATACCCATCTGATCCGGCTGAAATTAGAGCCGGATCAGATGGGTATTAAGGACCATCCACAAGAGCACAGAAGCCTGTGTCTCATTAATGGGTGAGCACACGACACATCTTACGGCTATCGTGTGTGCTACGTCGTGGGCATTAGGTATTTGGGGCACTTGTCTACATGCAGGAAAGCTAGCTCATACCGAAACGGTTAAAAAAATTACTCCATTACACTCGGTACACTTTGTGATCAGTCCAACGACCACGTACGTCTCATCTAACATTAAATTGTTGGATGGAGAAAAGAGAGCCTTCACGCGTGGCGTGAAGGCTTCCATGCTATAAGTGAGGGGTTTACTCATTTGAGTTAGCTCGAATGGAAAATGGGTGAGCGGACAAATTCGACGGTAGGCGGGCCAGCCGTCATCGCAGTGCATCACTCTGAATTGAAACGATCAAAATGCGACTATTCCCGAATTTATCCAGCACGAACTCCACGCGGCCCGGTATTGCAACCTTGACTCACCAGCACGGCTCTCAACGGCAGAGCTGTTGAGACACAGCACTCACATGCTGCTGCTGGGCCGACGCACGCGCGACGACCCAAGGGTTTACAGATTTAAATCTTCAAGTTCAAGGCAGTCAAAGACAACATCCTATTTGATGGTTCGTCAAGCTTGACGGTACCGTAAAAGCTCGTCACAATGAGAATGATGGAATGAAAAGGAATTTTGGCATGTCCAATTTGGCCGACGTGCCAAAGCTTGGGCCACAGGCTAAATATTCACGACCCATTCGTTCTTGGGATACATGAAATCTTTAAAATATGATAATAATAATCATAATCATGAAACCATTTTAAATAAGCTTTCGTGTAATGGGGCACTACTGACTTGTTCTGTCTCACTTCACACTGTTTCAGTGCGAAATCGTGCCTCGCGTCACTTCACATACACTAGTACGTGCAGAGGAAGACTCTCTTTAAAACACTTGCTTTAAAGAGGGGTCAAAAGAAAATTTTATTAATATAATTAAGTTCTTCTGGTTCTATCTATTTAATACTAACTTAATTATAAACTAATACAAAACATGTACTAAAAGTCTTATCGGTCTTTCTCTTTGCGCGCGTCCAGCGCTGACTGGACCGCGGAGAAGGTAGATATAATGGTCTACATCTACCAATGGATAAGCTTTTAGAATATTACCATGTAAAGCATTAATCTTCAAATATTATCTACCTCTTAGATGATATATTAATTAACAACCTTTAAGTGATGATTTCATGTAACGATACACCCCGTTACAAAAACTATAAGACAAATTTAAGTTCCCACCTTCTAAGTCCTGACTTTGTTTATACAAATTAAATCTATGATAATAGTGATCCATCGCTAATCGCACATTCGCGCGTCTAGCAACGATTGGCGGGTTGACTTAAAGTTTTAAACCAACAAATGAGCAGAACTGTCACATTCCTGCTATAATAATACCATGTGTGGTGATATTGACAATATTATCAGCGAAGATATTATTCTATATTTTTTCTTAGCTATTCATCTTATAGGTATAATAACAATGAAGCGATCAACCCCTTACAGTTTTCGGTTGGACATCATAAAATATTTTTGATGTCAATTTGATGAATTATAAATTAGTTCCGTTTAATTATTCTCGCTCCACATTTGTTTGGAAGATAAGCATTTGTCTATTAGAAGTAATACTTATAAAAAGCAAGACAGATCTTTAGACGAGTATTTCGCAGTATTGAATATTCAAGGAAAATAATACTGTTGCAAACGCCATGAGTAATTTTGGACTTTATTTTGGCTACCACTGAAAAACACCGAGACAAAACTTTGTGTGGATTGATTATGATCAAACACCAGATCATACAAAAAATTATATTCTTTTAAATCCATCTTTCTAGCAAACGTAAATGCTGCATCGCTTAAAATGCCATAGTACGTACCCCAAAACAACACTTCTGCCACTAATATCAAATCAGCTGCTATATCCTCACAAGAGCTGCTCCTTGGCATCCGCCTTTTCTACTTTAAGCGCTCTGCATCGTATTAATGCACAATATAACTCGTATCATGGAGCACGCGACTAAGCTAACATTTTGATCTTCTCGACGCCCATTAATGACATCAATTTGAAAAGCAAAAGACCCTCCTCCGTCTTGCTTCTTTACACTACGACCGAACGCAATCCACCTTCTGGCATTCACACACGACCAGCCCTCTTTATCGTAACATCCACCTTTGAGCACAAGTCATTCAAAGTTGCTTCAGCGTTGAAGGCTGAATCGTCGAAGGTGACTTAAATTAGACAGGTTTATATGAGCCAAAGACAGTCTATACATCACTTACAGTCAGCTGGCACGCTTTTTTCAAACTTCAAATGCGAACTCTAGCCACATAAATTCTATCGTCCTCAATATTACACCTTGTCTGCAAATTTCACGAATCGAATAAGCATATTAAGATTGTGACCGATTTTCAGACATGTCGCTGTATTGCACCGCCGCGTTTTCTCTTACGAAATTCTTTAGCGATTCGGTCTCTCTCCAGAGATAGCGTCAAAATGGCTTAACTTGGTTATAAATACTTTCTCACAGAAGATGACAAACGAGTAAACAGCTGCTTCATATCAGTATTATTATTATTCACATTTCGCATTCGAAATGCACTGCTGACAGCAGTTTGAGACGCAAGGAGCGACGCATCGAGTGCATACATTTGCTGATGGTGATTGGCGACAAGTGAAGCAGCAAATTCATTCCAACCTTTAAGATTGTTGCAGAATTGACAAATTAATTTTTGTTGAAGCTTGGGGGAGTTGCAAATTTGTGCAAGCTTAACTCCAATGATCGCCAAATGAGCATCGTAAGCATGATTGACGACTTTAACATCCAGCTTGTGCAATATAAATTCCAGAATTGACTCACGAGAGCGAAAAAGACTTAGAAGAAGAGGGTTACTAACGCGCTCACTTGTTCTAGGTCGATTTAAGAGATTTAAGTAAAGCTTCACCAGCCGACAGTGTAGAATGTTGGCTTCAGGATATTTTTCAAAAATACGAACCAACGACGGCGCAAAATGTAATTGTGATAAGCGTTTATCAATACGGTCGTTGGCCGAGAGAACTACAACATTTAGCAACTCAACTACATGCACAACAAGCAAAGCAGACGTTAATGGTTGGTAATTTTCCGATGCTTTGCAAGGTTTCAAAGAATAAATAGGGTTGCGAGAGGCCATTATGGGAGCTACCGTGTCTTGTCCAGATAGAGCAACTTGACTCGAGACAATAACCGAGTTCTCCAACTTGGCTCCATTACCAACATCTCCACCGCTGACGATGCTTTCGCAGTCCGATTCGCTATCACTAAAGCAATTGCGTGCGGCGAAGTCTTCAATTGTCGAAATATGCTGATGATAATCAATAAAAGCGCAAATTTCTTTCAAAACGAGATTTATTGGCGGCATAAAGGCTTCCAATTGCTGTAAATTATCTCGAGAAAAGTCCATTGCATGACGCAAGATATCAAGCACAAGAACTTTAGGAATACACGTTTCATTCACATCCCGAGCCTCAAGAAACCGAATTTCCGCAACTCCGAGCTCAGCTAGTCGAGCTAGGTAGGTCGAGCTGTCTGTTAAGGTAGCTAATACTACACGCTGAAGCATTTGGTGCATTGTTAGGTCATTAACCGCTCGTTGGGGAGAAAAAAGTTCTCTTTCAAAGGCTTCAACACTTTCAAACGATGCCACTTGAACCTTCGTCTGCACGCAATAGCGAAAAGTATTTGGAAACACGCTATTAAAAATGTTTGTCAGAATCTCGGCACATCCACTGATACGTGCATGAATCAAAGGCTTTGTGCGGAAGGCGTACGATGATGAAGTAGAATGCACTGCTTCAATTGAAGACAGCGCAGTCGGTGTCACAGTCAGCGACCTAAAGGTGGGTGACCGCGGAGACGTAGTCGATGTGGACGATACTGTTGATGTAGAAGAGACCGAAGAAAGGGATCGGGCAAGTCGAGGTGGCATCTGCTCTACGATTCGCTCAATAAGACAGCGAATTATCGGAATAAAATCAAAACTCCGATGAAAACCAAGATAAATTAATCCATGCAGCAATGATGCAATCTCTGGATTATAAGCATGCGCTGCAAGACGAGCCACGATCCCAGTACTTTCATCTCCATCGATCCCGTCACATAGCAAGAAGTGTACCGCTGGAAACGTGACAAAAGTTTTAATAATTCGGCACATATTCGTGACTAATACTCCGTCAATTTCTTTTTCGTCCTCAATTATTCTGTCCACTTCATGTTCTTGACCGTTCTTATATGTCTCGTGCCCCAAAATCTCAAATAAATCACCAAACATAAGCTTCCACTCTTTTGCTGTTAGATCTTCGAGACAAACTACATATCCACGCGTTGCCAAATTGCCTATTACCTCTTTCTCGTCTATTCCATCAGTGCTGATATCGGAGAAGCTACTGCTCGAACTTTCAAATCGCATACTCGCGCGTAGTTGCTGAATTCTAGCCATTTTTCGGGCCGACACGTTACTTCGCACACCCATCAGAGTTGATTGGTTTATGGGCAACAACGCATCAGACGCAAGCTTTAAACTTGATTGTATGAGCTTTTGTTCAACTTCATATTCATCCTTTAGCACCGTGGAATTATCCTTTTTTGGCTCTCCGTACCAGGCGATAGCTTTAATATAAAATCTAAGGATAATTTCCGTGGCTACGTGCGCTTGTCGATATTTATCGATAGTTTGCTCTGTATGGCCTTCACCTTCCCTAAATTTGGTGCGTTGTGAGGTAGCTAAGTGAAAGACCTTCTTTATAGAGCTTGGCTGAAGCAAAAGCTTTTGAACAGGGGAAAAGTGTCTTTTTTCTTTGTTTTGCACGGTCTTAAGAACTGTGTCGACGTCATAGCAGCTGCAAAAGACGTTGTCGAGAGTTTTTGCTTGACACAATATCTCGGCATTGTGTAGCGCTTGCGAGGGCTTCAGCTGATTTTGAGCAGTTGTTGTAAGGTTATGCAGTGAGATGGACTTGGCTGGCAGAACGAGTGGCACCGGATTGAGTACAGGAGAAATCGCTGCATCGATTTGAGGCACTTGATCTGTTGACAGCAGAAGATTGAGGGCGATTTGATCAATGTCACTATCTGAGTCATACCCTGTGTCATCTGTGCAAGTGCATTGGAGTGTGAGCTGCTCTGTGAAGCGCCCTGCAGACAGCATCGCAAGAAGACGGCAGTAAATAACAAATTTTAATATATATTGAAAGACGAAAAGTAGAGATTCAATTTTGACGAAGTCTCTTATTGGAACCTCGCACCCTCATTACACTATGGGGAATTTCGGCTACAGGCCACCTCCAACCCTATCACACACCTTGGCAGGGCGGCCATCCATTGGATGGTTGCTCGTCTGCTTTTTAGCCTATCTTCGGCGATGTGTATCGTACCGCCCGAATCAACATACCTCCCGATCCCAGTTCCAGTGCTAAACCACTCGACCACTAAGGTCGGTAAGACAAAAAGTAGAGCGAGTTAAATGCGTGACCATAAAAAGGAGGCAACATATTTCTCTCTCGTACGGCAATGTGAGTTTTAAAAGTGAGCTATGTGAGCCACACAACAAAGCGTCGAAAACAACAAAGAAAAAAAGGCACAAGTCAAACTCAAACGCGTTAATTCTGGTACTGCTAGCTAATACTGTGGTTAACCAAGATTAATGGAGTTTCATAAGTTCCATGATGCTCGGGCAGCTCTTTTCTTTTGCAATTTTCAACCATTTACTTTTTTGCCGCAAGGTAGCGCTCCTCGACATTTTTCCAGTTGACAACTTGCCAAATGGCCTTGAGGTAATCTGGGCGCACATTCTTGTACTGCAAATAATAAGCATGCTCCCACACATCAATTCCCAAAAGCGGTATGAAACCTGTGGTTGAGCATGGATCCTGGTTGGCCGTCGTTACGACGCCTACGCGCTCGGTTTCGGGTGAGTAGCCAAGCCATCCCCATCCAGATCCCTGCACACCTACCGATTTTGCGGCCATAGTATTTTTCAAGTTGTCAAAACTACCAAAGTCCTCCTCGATGGCCTTTCGGAGGGCCCCCTCGGGTTCTCCACCACCGCCGTGGTTTTTTGGCGCGAGGTTGGTCCAGAAGATGGAATGATTAACGTGGCCACCGCCATTGAACTTAAGAGCGGTTAGAAGACTTAACATTTTTCCGTGGTTATTTTTATTCTCGGCCTCAGCATACTGCTCCATCGCGGAATTGTAATTGTTAACGTACGCCTGGTGGTGCTTTTGGTGGTGGATTTCCATAATCGTACCCGATATCGACGGCTCTAGCGCACCAAAGTCATAAGGTAGATCTGGAACCTTTACGCTTGAAATAGCGCGCGTGCCTGCAACGCGTAAGTTGAGGGCACGACGTGGATTAAGTACAAGGCTGGGAGCACGCATCGATGAAGATTCCGTTAAAGCAATCTAAAAATACATGGCCGACTGAGAACTGGTCATTTGGGTAAATTTTAAAATTTCCCTAATTATGTTAAGGTCAAAAGATTGCTTCGCCCTTCTAATTTGTCAGAAAACATGCAAAGAAACGATTAAAATATAATTGCACAAAATTTTAATCAAAATCGAAACGCTGCGTATTCTAGAAATTCTTTACTACGTAATTTAAATATACATTTCTCACAACTGTTGCAGGTGCTGTTGGTGCTGTTACAGTTGCTGAAGCTGTTGGTCTGATGTGCCGATCATGATGCTTATGCTAATGAGCAAAATGTTAATGGTTGTGTTCTTCACTGGCAACTTCTACTTGCCAATGACCAGATTCTTGTCGCTCTATGATAGGCTTGAACAAAAAACAAATGCTGCGGCTAGAAGCAGCATTTACGTTTGCTAAAAAGATGGATTTAAAGGAATAGTGTTTCTTGTATGATGTGTGTTTGATCATAATCAATCGTGATAATCACAGAAAGTTTTGTCTCGGTGTTTTTTCAGTGGTAGCCAAAATAAAGTACAAAACCCGTTATTTTTTCCACGTTTTATGGTCAATCCGGATCCTTTGGCACACTCGCGGATAAGCCCATTAGTGTCGTCTGTGATGCAAGCAAGTTTGCAATCGGCAGCGCGCTCATGCAGAAGGATGACGACGGCGTTGAACGCGTCAGCTCTTACCAGTCCCGGCTTATAAAAGCCGCGGAACTGAATTACCCCGTGCATGACAAAGAGCTACTTTCAATAAAGTATACTCTTGTCAAGTTTCGTGTGCACCTATTGGGCGCCGAACCATTTGTGGTTTATACGGATCACGCATCACTGCGGACCGCAATAAACTCACCGCACCTCTCGCCTAGAATGGCAAAATGCTTACATTCTTCTCTGAATTTAATTTCAAAGTTGAATACAAGCCGGGTAAGTCGAATGTCTTGCTGAGGGTCTAATTTAAGGGCGAATTGACCGTGAGATTAGAAATATTAAGGCCTATGACACACAGAGGTCGTGAACGGACCATAATGTGCTATTATGGCTGACATGATAAATATGAATACGAGCCTTGGACCCTTATGCTTTCGGCGATTCACCGCCATACCAAATGTATTCTTGCGTGACTTTGTTTAGTCTAGAGTTATAACATATACTTAATTAATAGCTCCGTTTCAAGCTTCAATTAAATCAGGAACTACTCTCTTAAGACCAATTAAATCTGATGATTTAGCATCGAGTTTACATTATTCGCTTACATTTTTATGCAGTAGTCTTGTACACTTATTAAATCGGGACACCTTTCGCTAAGACTGCTTCAGTACTAGCTAGCCTACTCTATAATAGTACCTCCAATTACCTTACATACACAATGTGCAACGGAAGGGTTTGAGTTGTTAATGATCGCTTAGCAACAAATCAAAACTAAGAAGCGCTTCGGGCAGAGAAAAAGTAAAACTATACATAACAAATTTAAGTTGCCACCTTCTAAGTCCTGACTTTGTTTGAACAAAATAATTCTATAATAATAGTGATTCATCGCTAATCGCACATTCGCGCGTCTAGAAACGATTGGCGGGGTTGACTTAAAGTCTTAAATCAACCAATAAGCAGAACTGTCACATCACTTGTAACGGGGTTCTACGACTTATACTGCTCCAGTACAAGTCCACTTCGCACTGCTTCAGTTGCGAGTGGTGCCTTACGTCACTTAACGTACACTAGTACGTGCAGAGGAAGACTACTCTTTAAGACAACTACCTTAAAGAGGGTTAAATGAAAACTGTATTAATATAATTAAGTTTCTTCTTCTTTCTATCTGATAATGCTAACTTAATTATAAACTAATACTAAACATGCAATTGAAATCTTATCTGTCTCTCCCTCTTTGTTTACGTTAACAGCTGATTAGCCTTCGTAGTCGACCTCAAAAGAGGAATTGCGTGCACGTGGTGAATCACCACGTGCACCCGCAACATCTAGTGTTGCGCGAGAAGAAGATACTACGGCAGATGGGACGTCTGCCGCAAAAGACATTAGTGCATCACCCGCGGCTGCATAAACCGCAGCCGAAGGCTCCGCACTACCAGCACCCCGCATGGATTTATTCTTCATGCGATGGAATTTAAAAATGATAGTTCTGACCAATCAACATCATTTTTAAATGAAGTGGTCACATAGTGACCACTCCATCTAATGACAGTCAGAGTGATTGTCGTTTAAGGGAGGGGTGATGTTACGGGGTGCATCGTTACATGAAATTAACACTTAAGGTTGTTAATTAATATATTATCTAGAAGGTAGATAATATTTGGAGAAAATTACTTTTTTAAGTAATGCTCGGAAATCTTATCCATTAATAGGTATAAGCCGTTATATCAATTGATCCCGCAGAATGCGAGTCGGATGAAATGGCCGACTAGGGGAGAATGGAACAGTCGCCTGATATACGTCAGGCGGCTGACTATGAGCCTTCGAATGAGAGGGCTCATTCTGATAGACGAGTAAACAGTCTATTTGGATTCGACGATGAGGATGAACCCTCATCGCTCGTACAATCATCTCCCAAACGGTCACCTGCACGTGTCTCTGTGCAAGGTGACGACGATGGCGTAAGCCATCGTAAGAAAAGTTTTTGTGGTACCCCTGCTTCAGTGGGTACCACTCAAGGGATTGAAGACAGTAGAATGTCTCATCTCGCCCCTCAAAAGAAGCCGTGGCTTTTGCCAGAACGGCTTATCAATAGCTTGTCCGGAGAAACGACTCCTCACAATAAATATTCCTTATTTATTGCGACAAAGCTACATGGGCTTGATCCCAGCGCGAAGAACTTTCGCGCTGAGGAAGATTTCTATCTCGATGCTTTTCTTAAGCATCGATGGTTTAGTGGCAACAATAAGCGAGATAAAGTCTCGCTTATGCAAGCTTGGAGTGCGTTCATTC
>NC_090610.1:2825571-2834026 GCF_004359215.1 Bremia lactucae | reverse complement strand
AGAGTTTCGGGACGACGCGTTTGCGTCATCCCAGGTACAGGGGTCTGTACCTGTTGTAATCTCAACAGTTCCGCCTGTTGAGAGCCTTGCTGATTCAGCAAGGCTACTTTTTCCTTCATCTCGTCAAGTTCATGTTGTATGAACTTGGCGACGGTTGAATGGAGGGCATCTCTGTCTAAGTTGGACAGTAATGCCAGGATTGCATCGTTTCCTACGGATGAACTCATTCGTTCAACCGCACTCCTTTCTATATCACTTAGAAAGGAGTAGCTTTCAGGGGAAACGTGATGCGTATTCCCACTACCATCTAACATGTCCATGTTAAATGTGGGAAATGTGGTCCTTGGACGGACTACAAAGTGCTACCAGGTGTAACGGGGCACTGCGACTTGTACTGTTTCAGTACAAGTCCACTTCACACTGCTTCAGATGTGAGTGGTGCCTCTCGTTAGGTGACGTACACTGTACGTATAGAGGAAGACTTCTCTTAAGGCAAGTTAGCTTAAGAGTGTAAAATGAAAACTGTATTAATATAGTTAAGTGTCTTGTTAATCTATCTTTGTAAATGTTGTCTTAACTATAAACTAATACTAAACATGTAAATGAATTCTTATCTATCTTATCTCGTAACTCTCTTTGATTACTTCTACAGCTGATTAGTCTGCGGAATAAACAGACATAATGGTCTATACCTATTTATCGATAAGAATTCAGGAAATTACTATTAAAAGTAATTTCCTCCAAATATTTTCTATCTTTTAGATAATATTAATTAACAACCTTTTAGTGTTAATTTCATGTAACGATACACCCCGTTACATTGAGGCTCATCATCACGTACACACACAGAGACGCGGGTCGTGGGAAGGATTTCAAGTGCTACCAAGTGTAGGTGGGCACGTCGTAATGCGGCCACGCTCTACTTAGACACACACCCTAGCACAACGAGGAAGCGGTTAAACCGGCTTCTCTTGCGTGCAGTGAGGCTGTTGCGGTGGGTGCCTTAACGGCCTCACCCAACACAATAAGTACTCTAGTAAAGTGTCGTCACGGGAGCGGTAATCCGGCTCCTCGTGCGCACTTACTAGATCTATATTTAATTGTATTAAATATAAATACCTATTTTTACCTATCAAAAATGTCATCTCTATAGATAATAATAATATGTATTGCGAACGTATCATTCTAGATACCTCGCGTAACGAATGAAGCTAGGCGTCATCCCTCCTATTGTGAATGCACGTATGTGCATCACATACACAAGGGTTGGTCACAAATGTGAACAACACCGGAATGGTGGGTCTAATTACTTTATTTAAGTAATTGACCATCCCCTTAAGTACACGAAGTGTGCTTAACGGGGACTGTGTAACATTAGGGCAACTTTTGCCCTTTACAACTACCGTATAACACAGCATTTGGTTCCAGGAACAAATTCAATTTCATCACGGACACCTCTGTTTAGAGGTAAAACCGATGGTGGATTGTTGGAAACCATATCTTGGAATTCTTAACTTGGAATGGAATGGACCGTGGAATCTTTAAGGATCGACGATCCACTCCGCGCACTAAGTGCAGCTTTTGTGTCCTCCGGGACGGCTTCTTCCAGAAGCGATGATGTGTTTTACTCAATTTTGGTCGAACAATCACCTTCTCAAATAAGTCATCAGACTTTAAGCTCGGCCGAACTCATCAACAGACATTTCGTCTAGCATTAAAAGAACAAATTGGTTCAACAACTCAGTGAGTTGTACAAGCTCGTAGAGCTTAATGAATCCTAGTTCAAGGGATTCAGGGGTTCATAGAACTAAGAGGCAATTAGTGCCCAGGAATATATACCTTAGAAATATAGATCAATGCGTAAACGCTGATTACCGTGGGAATCCACCAATGGTTGTGGTGGAGGAGGGAAAATTAGATCCGAACCGTATGTCGGATCTAATGTCGAGCATCGACAAAATCGATCAGCCTAAGGAAGGCAACTAGACACTCGAAGATCAAAAGGGGAACTGAACTTTATTTACCTCTCGTAGCTTTTCTATGTAGAAGGTTGGACTCGAATGTGGCGCATACTATGCCATTATTTTGTATTGCATTGTTTATTTATGTCTTAGCAAATATGTCTACTTTTATTAGTTGGTTTAGAAATTTCAGTGGCATTAATACAAGCCTATGTGTTTACAATTTTAACATATATTATTTCTATCTAAAAAAAAATATTTTTCTTATAAAAATAAGGATATTTATTATTTTTTTGATACCACGCCTGTACCCATAATAAATGGGATTTTAGTGATTATGGAACAAAATATTAGTTTACCCTCAAAGTAAAAGTACCACAACAACGGTTCACCAATCAAAGTGTGCCTCACTACATCATTGCTTCAGAGGTCCGCCAAGACACTGGTGCTTCTTTCCTGTTTACGGAGCTTTCAGATATCTTGTATTTAGCTTTATGTAATAGACCTTTATGATGTCTCTCTCTACTTCTTAAGATATTTTGTACTCATAAACTTCTAGACGAGCTTGCAATTTTTATAGTTAAGTCGCAAGGCTAAAGTTTTAAAGCAGTTTATTCAAAAAATATCCTGTATGACTCTAGTAAATGGCGTCGTGTGGCTGCTTCGCGTATACCTGGGATTACTGCTATTTTTTCCTCGCCTGCTGTAAGCCATTCGTACTTCATCGTAGATAAATAAAACTGCTATAATCTTATCTACTGCTACGCGCATTGCTGTGCAGGATAGAGCTCAACTGCACGTGGAACCCCTTTGTGATTCTTAGTAAAAGAGCTCTCCAGCGCCTCCTCTCTGCATTCAATACTTGCTATAGGATCATGTCTGGTAGCAATACTAGGCGCTGGCTACAGCCTGGAGAGCTTGACGGCGAACGTGTGGCTATCGTGAGTTATCCGCGGTGTGGCAATTCACTCATGCGTGGCCTGCTTGAAGACATCACTGGCGTGTACACCGGCTGTGACACCCGCCCCGACCGCTCCCTCAGTAAGGATTTGCAGCAGTATGGCATGAAAGGTGAGGGTGTTGTTGACGATTCTGTCTGGTTTGTCAAAACCCACTTCCCTGAGCGCGTGGGATACAAAGAATTTTCCGCCAAAAAGGCGATTTTGGTCGTGCGCAATCCTTGGGACGCCATCGATTCGTACTTTAACATGACACTTACGAACACGCATAATAAAAGTCTGCACGAATCCCAGTATCAGCGCTTTGCGGATCGGTGGGACAATATGCTTCGTAATGAGATTGACGTGTGGATGAAGTTCTATCGCTATTGGACGACGAAAGTGGAGATTCCAATTATTGTTGTTCGCTACGAAGATCTGATGGTGCATCGTGCAGAAACATTGCGTCGGGTGTTTTTGTTTTTGACCGATTCAAAGACTCTGGAGGGCACAGAGTGGGAAAAGCGGATTCAAAATGTCATGGCTACTGGCGGTCAAAAGACTGGACCGTACAAGCCTCGTAGCGGAAAAATTGGTGGCTCTTTCGGTCATTACTCAAGAGAACAATTTCGAAATATTCTAAAGACTGCTAACTTGCCACTGCGTGGATTTGGTTATGACCCAGAGACACAGAATTTTCCTAATGAAATTTTGCTTCCAAAGCGGCAAGTTAAGCCGGGTAAGGAAGGAGCAAAGCTTTTGATTTCAATCGATCATGCTATGGAAATTCGAAAAAAGAACGATACATTTGGTCGAAGATCCACCTACTTTCGGCGAGCCCTTACAAAACCAGTCATCGCAAACGATGGAACAGCGCTCAATATGGAAGAGGTGCTTGCCGCGAGGCGACAAATGGAAGCCAAAACAGAAGAGGATGGCGCGACATTAACGCGACAGGAACCAACTAGAGAAGACACTGGATTGATAAAGTAAGGTTCAATAATTAGAGGCTAATCAATATTCTTAAAAAATTAAAATGACGACAATTATTGAGCACGAAGGCTGAATATTACTAATCGAATATTGGAGGTCACGCAAACATCAGAGTTCGCGGTTCAGTAACAGCTACAACCCTTCATTTTCCATTTCAATGGGCTTAAGCGCACCTACAATCCGGCGAATAGTCGTATGGAGCTTAAGCTTAAAAGCGTCATCGTTGCACTCGATTTCCTGTGATTCATGGCCGATAATAGCATCAAGACCGCTGGGTGTTCGCACGTGAATCTTGTTTGTCTCGAAGTCCAAGTCAACATCACCGTATTGATCCTTGAGAATACGAAACACGATCATCAAGTTTAACGCATCTTGATCGATCTTGCCCAGCTCCTGGGCAGCCTTTTCCAGATCTGTATCGTTTTTCGTCTGAGCAACGAGCTCCTCTGATGCGAAATCGTCATTATTTTTGATATCTTTCCTTGCAACAGTTTCAACGGTCTCAGGCTTGAAGCTGCTATCTACCTCTTCTGCACAAGTGTCCGTTTTAATCGAGTGATCGTGAGGGCAGGCGGCCACGGGCTGACCACTCAGCTTAAAACTAGCAGGACTTGCCTGTGCATGCATAGCGAGAGCAATCACCGAGTCTGCAATCATATCGGCAGTAGGGGCAGAAGTCCATTCCACTACGAGTTTTTCAGTAGCACATTTCGAGACAGCCCATCGTGTTACGATTACTTGTTTGCACACCACGATACGGTTTTCTTTCTCCAAATGCACTACATCTTCGTACATTTGTCGGATAAAAGTGATCAGCACGTCAAATGAGTTGTACTCAAATGGCAAATGTTGTTTTTGAGTGATGATCCCCGATACGAGCTTTGTATAAGTCGAGAGATCTTCTTTGTCCATTAAATGTGTCTGCGAATCCACTTCTACCAAGAGACCTGAAATCACCGTACCATTCTTCGGCTGCTCACTTGCCACTTTTCCGATAGCTTTGGCAATTTTTTCACCCTTAAATTCAAGTACAATCTCCTGCATATTGGCAGGGGTGAAAATGCTTGGGTGATAAATCTTGGGATCGTTAAACTTCTTATTCAATGCGGATTTCAGCCGCATCATTTCATTCTTTTCCCCGTGAACAAGAACAATATTTGGTGGTGTGAGTTTCTCCACGAAACCGCTAGTACCTACGAAATCAGCGTGGGCCGAAAAGGAAATGTACTCGACCGTGCAATTCATTGGAATGATACGTCCATCCAACGCCGCAATTTCAGTTGGTTCCGACAAAATCTTCTTTGCTAATGTCCCTTCGACGACATAACCAGGGATCAAACAGGCATTGCGCTTGTCCGAGCACCAACGCTCAAATAATTGTCGCGAGACTCCGCTCTGAAGCATCCCCGGACTGGCCATTACGACGGATGGACCGGAATCGTCAAAATCTTCCATACTTTTTAAGTTTGAAATGTAATCAAATTGAAACGGATTGGAGATTGCTATCTGCTTACGAATACGGTCGTTCATCATATTAATATACGTCTGGTATACACGAAGAGCCTTGGCTGCCAATTTAGAAGCAAAGTAAATGGGAATATCTTGCAAGTCAGGGTGTGAGCGCCAGTGCTCATCTAAAATCAGCAGCAGCTCCTGCGTGCGTCCGAGTGCAAACACTGGTATCAAGCATCGTCCACCACGACGCACCACAGCCTCCACTTGTCCAGTAAATCGTCCCTCGCGCTCCACGACAGATTGATGCACTTGCACACCATATGTAGACTCCACAATCAGCACATCAGGAGAACACGCAGGCAACTCTGCAGCCATGAGATGGCGATCATTCTCCAGCGAGTAATCACCAGTGTAGAGGACCTTTACGCCACCAATTTCAATGAGGAACATACACGCACCGAGTACATGACCAGCATTGTAGGGCGTAAACTTAATTCCATTGTGCGTCATTTCCTGGTGAAAATCAATGATTTCAACTTTTGCCACACAGTTGTTCAAATCTTTGTCATCGTAGATCTGGTCGTCGACAGAAATGTTAGACACGCGCAGGAAGTCCCGCAGCATCATTTGCATCACAGCTTTGGTTGGATGCGTCATAAACACACGGCCTTTAAAATTCGTCTTCTCTGTAAAGTGTGGGAGTGCAGCGACGTGATCAATGTGAAAGTGCGTTATAAGTAGCAAATCAATCTCCTCGGCTTCAACGCCGTCAAAGAAGGGTAGACTGCCGTGGCCTGAGTAGCCTGGGTGCACACCGCAATCGAGCATGATGGTCTTTCCCTTAAACTTAAGCACAATGCACGAGCGGCCGACTTCATTTCCAGCCCCTAGCGGCATGATGCGCATAATGTGACGCTCATCCGCAGCCTCCTCCGCCAGTCTACGCTTCGACATAGTTGAGCTTTGCAAAAGCTACTTTGTGTTTTGCACAAACGCATTACTAATTTAACTATCTCGTTTTATTAAATAGGTGCTCCCTAATTATAGTCTCGAGCTGAACGGAGCTAGCTCGAAAAGGTTGGCAAAGATTTTTTGCGCCGACTCTGCTGGCTTTTCTAAGATCATTGCATGGGAACAATCGGCAATTGGAGTTCCCAACTTGTAAATGTTTGGATTTTTATCGCATAGTTCCTTAAAGACTGTAGGCAGGAACATCTTGGTGCGACTTCCGTAGTGAATATAGATTTTGCACTTGGGCTTTGCAAGTTGCTGCTCGTTCATGCACAAAGGATTGTGACAGTAGAGTGAGGCCTCGATGGGTGTACTGCATGCCAGTACAGTGTTGCCCGTTTCCTCATCCTCTACGAGACCACCTCTTGTGTAAGCCTCGAGCGACTCGCGGTTCCAACACGCGAAGTTCTTGTAATTCCACAAATGGTCTACTGCCGCCGCACGAGAGGGCCTGCGATCAAAAGTATACCCGCTTCAGTAATCAAAGAGTCACAGCTTGTATTCACTTACCACGAAGACTCCCGCTGCAACGTAATTGATACCAGAAAGGTAGAAATAGCAGGATTTAGATTGCCGTATACTGGCTCGAACAATATAAGACCACCGAATGTGCCAGGATACTGCACCTCAGTGTTCCACATAGCAGAGGCTCCCATCGAGTGACCTATGCCTATTAACGGCGTGCCAACATCCTTACTTCTCAGACAATGAGTTTGCTGCAGCACCTCAGCAGATGTCCAAGCGGTTAATTGTGTTGCTGGATGGTAAACTCTCGGTCCGCTGGGGTTTAAGAGGTCAAATTGAGCTTCCACCGACTCGTCTCGATTGCTGCCGTGATACTTGAAGTCGAAGCTTACAAACTGCGTAGTAACATCCTGTGGTAAGGAATTTTTCAAGTGACGCATGATAGGCTCCCATATTTCCTTGCAGAAACCACCACCATGGGCAAATAGTAGTGTTGCGGCTTTAGACATTGCTGCACGACAACGCAACGAGAACTAAAAGTGGCGATAGCACTTAAGTCATTCCTACTTTGATCCTGTATGCTACACCAGATTTGTATCAGTCTACAACTCGTATCACCAGATTTGTATCGTGTTAATCTGACTTTTCTTTCAGTTTTTTATTTCTGTAATTCTAGCCCGTATTTTTGCCGTGAAAAGGCAAGATCATACAAAACCTTTAGACTAAAGGGGCTCTATTTTATAATTTTTTTTTATTTAAATCGTGCTTATTTGCGCTCAAGATCCGAAGGGTGTTCGAAAGACTGCTGCATTTTTGTATTCTGTGTGTAGCGGGCTAAAGCTGCCCTAATGAAACACAGGCCCCGTTAAGTACACTTGGTGTACTTAAGGAGATGGTCAATTACTAAATAAAAGTAATTATACGGTGTGGTGCATGTAACGGGATGTATCGTTACATGAAATTAACACTTAAAGGTTGTTAAATAATTTATTATCTAAAAGGTAGATAATATTTGGAGGATATTACTTTATATAGTAGTATTCAGAATTCTTATCCATAAATAGGTATAGGCCATTATATCTATTTATTCCGCAGACTAATCAGCTGCAAGAGTAATCAAAGAGAGTTAATAATAAGATAGAGATAAGAATTCATTTACATGTTAAGTATTAGATTATAATTAAGTTAGCATTTACAAAGATAGAACAAGAGACACTTAATTAAATTAAAAACAGCTTTCATTTTACCCTCTTAAGTCTAGTTGTCTTAAAAGAGTCTTCCTCTGCACGTACAGTGTACGTCACCTAACGTAAGGCACCACTCGCAACTGAAGCAGTGTGAAGTGGACTTGTACTGAAACAGTTCAAGTCGTAGTGCCCCGTTACACCTTGTAGCACTTTGTAGTCCGTCCAAGGACCACATTTCCCACATCTAACATGGACATGTTAGATGATAGTGGGAATACGCATCACGTTTCCCCTGAAAGCTACTCCTTTTTAAGTGGTCGAACTCATTCGTTCAACCGCACTCCTATATAGAAAGGAGTGCGGTTGAACGAATGAGTTCGACCGTAGGAAACGATGCAATCCTGGCATTACTGTCTAACTTAGACAGAGATGCCCTCCATTCAAC
>NC_090610.1:2817308-2825471 GCF_004359215.1 Bremia lactucae | reverse complement strand
CGTACACGCACAGTTGCGAACTCTACGCAGGACACCGGAAAGGATGTGCTCCTGCGAGAGGCGTATGCAACTAATGCCGTGTCGAACATAGTTGTGGGTGCGTTGACGGGATGTCAAACGTCACCAGTTCCTACCCAGCTCGTGGAGACTGGAGTAGAGAAAAGGACGATGACAAGTAGTCATGCGTTCGAATGTCCTGTACAGAGTCGAGAGCCTGTAGCAGTAGATGGCGAGCTGATAGGAAGTCATGCGTCGCATAAACCGGCACAGTGCCAAGAGCCTGGTGCGGTTGGAAGGGGTGCGTTAGCCAGGAGTGCAACGGCAACCGCTTCCCAGAAAAAGGTCGTGGTAACTCGAAGAACGAGTACCCGACAGATTAGGACGATTAAATGCACGTCTAAACAAATGACGTTTGCTTCAGTCTCTAATAAAGAGGACGGGCCTTCGAACGAGGTGTTCGAGGCCGTCAAAGACGAAATTGCGGAGGCATCCTCAGTTGAGGTGCTCCGGCAAGTCTTTAAATCTGCCGATTTGATAGTAAATCTCTCGGAGGTGAATTAAAATAAGGACAGATCCACGAAACAGTTACACCAGTTCCAGATGAGAACTTGGTGGACTGTTGCTCGTCGTCCACAATGGACGAGAGCGTCTTAGAAACGGATAGAAATAAATATTTGCTGCTCGATGCTGGGATGCCGTGAGAGACAGTTCGTTCTTTGAATTTCTGTGGAATCATCGCGATGTGTTCCCAGAAGAAGTGCCGAGCCGCCTACCAGCAATTACGGGCATCGGGCACGAAATAGACCTCGAACCTGGCACCAAGTATGTGTGACCAGCCAGTGGTCGTTGCCGAAAGTACAAGTCGATTATATCGATGAGTTCTTCGACAGCCGAGCCAAGGCGGGACATGTGCGTGAGAGCAAATCGCCTCACTGCAGACCGACCTTTTGTGCGCGTAAAGCCACAGGTGGATGGCGCGTGTTCATGCTTACAATAAGCTGAACACGGCGACCTCCACTTTCTGTAGCCAGCAGTCGTGTAGTTTGATGTCGCCCCTGCTCCGAATAGTAGTAAATGTTGTTGCTTCCGATCGAGCTGGAGCTCGTCGGACCGGGCCCATTGCGCCCCTAATACTTCTCGAATCATTCGGCCTAACGCAGTCCGCAGCGACGCCGAGACCGCTAGCAGCGGCAACGAAGTCGCCACCAGGTGTCCCCTTCGTAACTCAGTAAGCAATTGCGCCGAGTGATGCTCGATACTCGTATCATTTACTGAGTCGAAATGTGAAACGCGCCATCGCCAGACCCCCAGCAAGTATGACGCCACTCCAATCTCCCAACAGGCCGACACCATCTTTTCCACCCCATCTGAGAGCAACGCCACGTCACCTGCACCGTAGCTCTGGCCACTCTGCGTAGCAGCCTGCTGCGGGTCTGTTCAGGTAAACTCAGAGCAAATAATAATTTTTCCACACATCCGCTGTATTCAGTCCTGCTGAAGAAAACTTTACGCAGGTTAATCGCAGCAGGACATGACCAAAATATGTGGTGTAACGATACCCTGGTCTCCCTGACACATTCCTGATGGAGACAGCAAATGTTCCTTCTCACTGGATTGCATCTGGAAAGCGCATGATGCTTGAATTTGTGAAGCAGGTGTTCCTTCAGGGGTTCAGTCCCACATCCTGCGAACTTTTGTTCAACTGAGCTCATAAAGGCCCGCCTGCGCTGGGTGCGCAGTGGCCACTGCTTCATGACACAGTACTTCAAGCTCGGTTTGAGCTTGATCTCATGCCGAGTGCCATTATCCTATGGCAACTCGCATGGAACTGTTTTAGTGAATACATTCCTAAATTCAATCAAATCTTTGTATAAAGAATTTGGTCTTAAGTGACTCCCAGGATTGAGTAGAATAACTCTCAATCCAAGTCTCCACATCGAGGACACTTTCGTCCATCAATGAGCTGCTGAGACCCGTTCGTTCTTTGCAAAAATTACCGCTGACCGAATATCGGTTACGTATTTGTCCTCTATGACGAGTACGCAGATCTAATTACCACTATGCAGATCTCTCAAGAACCGCTTGGGTTCTAGGGTTGGTATTTAAGTTATCTCCGAAGTTAACTTCGGAGGCACATACCGATCAAGTCTAGTCACTTCAGCAGTAACTATTTGAGGAGAGTTCTCCTCAAGTATGAGGGTACTTATTCCCTCAATGTCTTCCGACTGTGATTGCGCTATCTCAGTCGGGTCCTTCATGGTCGACTCTCTACTCCAACTAGGACCAACTTGTTGTCCATTTTGGACAGCGGTATCTTCCTTGAATGTCGCCCGCTAGGCGTACATTCATGTCTCAGTACACTCGACTTATTCGAGTGGTGGACCTTCGGCGCTGCCTGTGCATTAACACAGCCGCCGGCAGCTGACTCCACATGGTGATTGGTAATCACACTGTGATCTTGTGCAGTTGTACTAATGACCGTACCACAAGTGAGGCCATCGCAATCACTCGTAGGACATCCACACGCTTGTGAACGCTCCAAGACGTTCATCAGATGGCCATCTGATGAACAAGTGGCAGGCATCTTTACGGATCGATGCTGCCAGCTGATCCTTGGTCATATTTCCCGAGCCAAGGTAAACCTAGGATGACATCAAATTTGTCATCCAAATTCAGTACGATGAAATCATCATCGCACTGTAAATCTTTTAACGTGTAGTAAAATTTCATTACGCGTTTCATTACTACCGATGCGCCTGTCGCCAGACGCACCGTCATCCTCGTTGGAGGGATGTCGCGCTCAACATATTTCAGCATACGATCCTCTAGCGACCGGCGACGAATAAAGTCATTCGACGCTCCACGGTTAACTAGGGCTCTAAGTGACAAATCGTTTGTTCACTTTCAACTTCAAGGTGATGAGGATACCTCATCACCAGGTGCGGAGACACATAATGATTGTGTGTCTGAAGCAACTTTAGTCAAGAAATTTGCAAATTCTCTTGAGGTTGCTGGATCAGTAGGGCGTTGCGCCCCTACTGACCCCGACCGTTTTTTTATCGGTCCGCCTCGCTGCGTCGGACCCGCGACTGTTGCCCTTTTTGGCATTCGGTCAATAATTACGTTCAGTACCTCTGGGTACTGGGCGTGGGGCACTGCACTCATGAGCGTAGTGTCCTCTTTTTTTGTCAGCGATTGCATTTCTGCAATCGCTTATTGTTTGAAAAGCGAGTTTATTCGCTTTGACATAAGAGAGGTCCATAGGTTGTGGACCTCCAAGCTCGTGTCGTCTTAGAGGACGATACGATGACAAACTAGCTTGAGCCTGTCTCAAGCTAAAGTCCTCCTGTTCCGCAACTGATATTGCTTCTTCAAGCGTAATCAAGCGAAACTGGCGGGTCTTCACGGGACCATCCGTAAGACCTTGCATGAACACCGTAATCGACATGTGTTCATGGACTGGGTTGTTTGTGATACACCTCGCTAAGAGTCGTATGTGCTAGGCAAAAGCGTGAACATCACGCTTGCCTTGCTTGAGTTTGAGAAGCTCTGATCGAGCTCTCAATTCAGCCCTAGGCGGTTCAAACGTCTGTTTGAGCCGGGCTCTAAAAGAATCTAGCGACACAAAGACATATAAGTCGCGCACCTTAAGACCTAAAGCACAAGTTTTGGCACGACTTGCCAAATTTGATTGAGTAATGCAACTTGCATTTGCTTGTCGCCGATGCTATAAGCCCTAATGGCATCGTCCAACTCGACAAACCATCTTAAAAAAGAGTCTTTTCCGAACCCCCTATACTTAGCGATGTCATTTTCAAGGTTTCGGGACGACGCGTTGCGTCATCCCGGGTACAAAGGTCTGTTTCTGTTGTAACCTCAACAGTTCTGCCTGTTGAGAGCCTTGCTGATTAAGCAAGGCTATCTTCACCACTCGCACTGCCTCAGTGCGAGTGGTGCCTCACGTCACTTCACGTACACTAGTACGTGCAGAGGAAGTCTTCTCTTAAAACACTTGCATTAAAAAGGGTTAATTAAAAACTGTATTAATATAATTAAATTCTTCTTGTCTATCTACTTAATACTCGGTTAATTATAAACTAATACAAAACATGTAATAAAGTCTTATCTGTGTTTCTCTTTGCGCGCGTCCAGCGCTGACTGGACCGCGGAGAAAGTAGATGTAATGGTCTATATCTACCAATGGATAAGCTTTTTCTTAGAATATTACCATGTAAAGTAACATTTTCCAAATGTTATCTACCATTTAAATAATATATTAATTAAAACCTTTAAGTGTTAATTGCATGTAACGATACACCCCATTACAGACTGGACCATGGAGAAAGTAGATATAATGGTCTATATCTATTAATGGATAATGTAAGCGAGCACGTCGTAATGCGGCCACGCTCTACTTAGCACACACCCTAGCACAGCGAGGAAGCGGTTTGCACCTGCTTCTCTTGCGTGCAGTGAGGTAGTTGTGGTGGGCGCGCAAGCGACCTCACCCAACACACTAAGAACTCTGGTGAAGTGACGTCACGGGAGCGGTAATCCGTCTCCTCGTGCGCACTTACCAAGTAGGTAGTAAATTTCAGACTGATTTGTATTTAATAGAATTAAATACAAATACCTATTTTTATCAATTAAAATGATATCTCTATAGATATCATTTAATATGTATTGCGAGCGTATCTTTATAGATACCTCGCGTAACTGATGACGCTAGCCGTCATCATGGATGACGCTGGGCGTCATCCCTCCTAATGTGAATGCACCCATGTGCATCACATCCACAAGGGTTGGTCACAAATGTGCACCACACCCGAGTGTTGGGTCTAATTACTATTATTTAGTAATTGACCATCCCCTTAAGTACCAAATGTACTTAATGGGGACTGTGTAACATTAGGGCAACTCTAGCCCGTTACAAACTTCTTATGGTAATATCGCTTGTCTAACTTCCAATACTACAATACTAATACAGCTGCTTACTTTCCCATACAGAACCCGTTTTAACTTCCCAATTGATAAAGCGAACATGTTGATTGTAATATCACTACAAGCATTCCGTTAGTAGTATTTCCTGTTTAACTTCTTATGTTAATATCGCTTGTCCAACTTCCAGTACTACAATCCGACTTCCAATACTACAATACTAATACAGCTGCTTAATTTCCCATACAAGATCCCGTTTTAATTTCCCAATTGATAAAGCGAACATGTTGATTGTAATATCACTACTAGCATTCCGTTACTAGTATTTCCTGTTTAGCTTCTTACATGAATATTGCCTCCGTAACTTCCGAAACTAATGTTGCTGCTTCATTTCCCATTCTATATCCTTTCTTGACTTTCCAAATCATTGAACTGAGCATACTTATAGAAATATTACTANGGTAGCAAGCTCCACATGTCGACCGCAGATCATCCCCAGACCGATGGCCAAACAGAACGTGCCAATCGGGTCGTGGCGGATGTCTTACGCACTATAGCAACTCCCAAAGAGTGGAGCAAGCAATTGCCCTTTGTGGAGTTCGCTATAAATAACAGTGTCCACGCCAGTACGGGTGAGACACCGTTTTATATTAACGGACTGCGCCATCCTCGGACGCCAGTCTCGTTTGTGCGCAGCCCGAGTCTTAGTGGGGGAGGGCCCCTCACTATGCTCGGTGCGAAAGAGGGACATAGTTTCGTCAATATGACGATGACCCATGAGGGTATCATCTCAAAGACAGAAACTTGCCCTAGTGACCCTGCCAGTTTAGCAGTGGTCAATAAAACTACGCCTTATGACCGACCTCTTGGCGGTATCATAGGCGAGTTTGATGCTAAAAGCGTGAGCGAGGCTCAACGCTTTGTGGATGAGCGATTAGCCATCACACGTAAAGTCCGTGACGCAATGGCAAGCGCACAGGACAAGCAAAAAGAATATGCGGACCGAAATGGTCGCAAAAACAATGAACGCTTTAGAGTGGGTGAAAAAGTACTATTAAGTACTGCTACCCTACCTAAAAATGCAATTTCTGTACTACCTGGAGGTACTACGAAGTTGTTGCCGCGTTTCATTGGGCCCTTTACGGTGGTTGAAGAGGTTGGAGACCTAAATTATAGGCTCACCCTTCCCCCGTATATGAAGACGCACCCCGTATTTTACGTGGGTCGTCTGAAACGGTATGTAGACCCAAATGAGGTCACATACTCCCATCTGGTTAAGGAGACCGATGGTGACGCCGACTGTGAGTCGAGCGTCGTTCGGGTGAGGTTCTGACATCGAAAATTCGGAGCCTAAAGCTCCACTCGGCGACATGTGAACGTGCTCAGTCGGTGTCACAAGTCAGTCGTTTAGAACGTGGCTATGTGACGGGTGGCATACCAAAATGCCCTCTCCATCTAAATGGCCTCGTTTAAACGGACCAAGAGCGTCGCTCCTAGAGTGCGCTCTTGTAGACGCACATAATTATTGTGGCGTCTTTAAATCATGGAGGGCTCAAAGAAAATCGCTTGGCCGTATTTTTCCGGTCGTGTTGCGTTCAAATGAAACGCCCGACCAATACGAGGCGGAATTTCTGCGCCGCATTCATCCACATTTCGATGCGATGAAACAGCGGTCGCAGCGATTCAATTTCGCCCGCTTGCGTGTAAAAGAAATCATGGGCGGTACTGTACCCCCTGTTTCTTCTCACAACGCTAATTCTGCTAGTCCATTTGAGACAAGCGAATAGGCCTCATCTGGTGCTCCTTTTCATAGGCAGCCACCAAGCCGGGCACATCAATACGTTATGTATCGATCGGTTTTTCAAGAGTTAAAACTCTTCGGGTAACCTTTCCATTGGACGAGGATCTGATACCCTTGCCTCACGGAGCGGTCGGCAAGCAACCTTCCAACAAGGAAGCGTTGATTCTCACCCGCATCCATTAGGGCAGGCGGCGCCCGATAGGAGTGGCGATCTCGCCCACCTACTCGCGGCAGCCTTACCGTCTTCCGTTCAGTCACATGCGTTAAACGCTGCTGAACGACGTATTGCGGATCTCGAGGGTCAAGTCTTGGGACTGACCTCGGATCTCGTTGATGTCCGAGCAAAGGCTCGTCAGGGTTATGAGCGCCTGAAGACTCGCTTGGACCTCTTCGAGAGAATAATGCTGAGGGATCCGCGTTACTCGCGTGATGTCCCTCGCTCTCCAAGTCCTGTTCGTGGTGGGAGAAGTCGGTCTGATAGCTTTTCGCCTTCACCGTCCCCCGAGGACGTGCTGAGCGCAATAGAGTCGCACAAGCGTCATTTAGACGCTGTGTTGCAGACTTTAAAGGACGCCCAATTGTACGTCAACTTGCAAAAGTGCGTCATAGGGGTCCCTTTGCTGCCTTATTTCCGGTTTTTAACCTGTTTAAACTTCCCAGTTTATAAATTGAACATATTAATCGTAATATCACTACTAGCATTCCGTTATCAAAATTTCCTGTTTAACTTCTTATGATTATATCGCTTGTCTAACTTCCAATACTACAATACTAATACAGCTGCTTAATTTCCCATAGAAGACCCCGTTTTAACTTCCCAATTGATAAAGCGAACATGTTGATTGTAATATCACTACTAGCATTCTGTTACTAGTATTTCCTGTTTAGCTTCTTACATGAATATTGCCTCCGTAACTTCCGAAACTAATGTTGCTGCTTCATTTCCCATTCTATATCCTTTCTTGACTTTCCAAATTTATTGAACTGAGCATAATAGGTATTTATATTTAATTCAATTAAACATAAATCAGTCTGAAAACTGCTTCCTACTTGGTAAGTGCGCACGAGGAGCCGGATTACCGCTCCCGTGAGGACTCTTAACCAAAGTACTAAGTGCGTTGGGTGAGGTCGCTAACGCGCCCACCACAACTACCTCGCTGCACGCAAGAAAAATCTGGTGAAGCCGCTTCCTCGCTGTGCTAGGGTGTGTGTCTTAGTAGAGCGTGGCCGCATTACAACGTGCCCGCATACATGTAACGGGGCACTACGACTTGTACTGCTTCAGTACAAGTCCACTTCGCACTGCTTCAGTTGCGAGTGGTGCCTTACGGTATTTCACGTACACTAGTACGTGCAGAGAAAGACTTCTCTTTAAGGTAACTAGCTTAAAGAGGGTAAAATGAAAACTGTATTAATATAATTAA
>NC_090610.1:2781271-2815158 GCF_004359215.1 Bremia lactucae | reverse complement strand
AATGCCTCAAACTGCTCCAACTGAGCAACATGTTGCTCAGGAGGACTACCCAGGAGCCTGGCCAGGGCTTGTTCACCAAGTCCCTGCGCCATTAGCCCTGCCACCTCCCGATGATGTTCGGAGAGGTGGGGAAAATGAGCCCAATCAATGTTGAGGCTCATCCTCACGTACACACGCAGAGATGCGGGTCGTGGGAAGGATTTCAAGTGCTACCAAGTGTAGGCGGGCACGTCGTAATGCGGCCACGCTCTACTTAGCACACACCCTAGCACAGCGAGGAAGCGGTTTGCACCTGCTTCTCTTGCGTGCAGTGAGGTAGTTGTGGTGGGCGCGCAAGCGACCTCACCCAACACACTAAGAACTCTGGTGAAGTGACGTCACGGGAGCGGTAATCCGTCTCCTCGTGCGCACTTACCAAGTAGGTAGTAAATTTCAGACTGATTTATATTTAATAGAATTAAATACAAATACCTATTTTTACCAATTAAAATGATATCTCTATAGATATCATTTAATATGTATTGCGAGCGTATCTTTATAGATACCTCGCGTAACTGATGACGCTAGCCGTCATCATGGATGACGCTGGGCGTCATCCCTCCTAATGTGAATGCACCCATGTGCATCACATCCACAAGGGTTGGTCACAAATGTGCACCACACCCGAGTGTTGGGTCTAATTACTATTATTTAGTAATTGACCATCCCCTTAAGTACCAAATGTACTTAATGGGGACTGTGTAACATTAGGGCAACTCTAGCCCGTTACAGATAAGCTTTTAGAAAATTACTATGTAAACCAATACTCTCCAAATATTATCTACCTTTTAGATAATATATGAATTAACAACCTTTAAGTGTTAATTCCATGTAACGATACACCCCGTTACATTTAGTAAAGAAGGCGGTTGACGTTGTCTATCGACCAAGGATAGCTCTCCTTAAGCACAATTTGCTGGATCTTCCAATGAAAATTATCAGCAGTGATACTAATTGTTTACGCATTGACGTACAGTACCCATGGAGAATTTTCAGCAATTTACAACACATAAACCACATAAAACATTGAATTGCGTCTTGTCACTTGTTGCCCATCGTTGCAATGTTCCAAGCAAGACTAGCCACGACAATTCCCATGCACGCAAAAGCAGCCATCACAATTGCGAGAGCCTCAGTGGGGCTTTGATTTTTCAATTTGTCTGCCATCACAGCCAAAAGAGCAGCGCTAGCCAAGCTGAGACTAGTGGCTCGGGGCAAACTGGCACTGTCACTTTCATCACAACCTGAAAGTGACTGAGTTTCATCCATTTCGTCGTCGTCGATATTCAAGCCACACTGTATATTATCATCAACCAAGTCTTCATTCACTTCAACAACAGAACATTTGCTACGCTCCGCTTCATACTGACGCTTCAGTTTAAAAAGTTGCACCTCAAGCTGCTTAATGCGCATTGATGATTCCGTCTCACAAGCCATGGCAATCGCCAGCGCGCTATCAAGAGTGTCACACGTTGTGCAGACAGCATCTGCTACCATTAATGGGATATTTTGAGGTGAAGTATTTTTACTGTCAACAACCGTATCTTCTTCATCAAAACAGTCGAGTTCTTTTTCTTGTTTTTCCAAGGTTACCGGTGACGTGGCTCGCTCCAATCCAGTCACTTCTGGCTGTCGATCAGCGTGATCATTGTAAATTGAATCATAGACTGGGGCCATTACCTTGGAAGATCTCCATTTTGAGGCAGCAGCCGCAGCTTCTAGCGAGATCACACGCATGCGCAGACGCGCGGCATGTTTTTCCATTGCATCCATTTCATCACGGCTTGCAGATGCTAATGACTCTAACTGCTGGCGCAGCATTTGGTTTTCGCGAGCAAGTTCCATTAGTGATTGGGCGCGTTGGTCAAAGACTTCGTTTACTGCTGCGTTTACCTTTATTCTCTTTGCACGGCTCGCGAACTTAAGCGTACTGCGTGTATCTTCAATATAAGTAGATGCAGGCGATGCACAGCAAATAAAGAGGATGCGGGCAGCACCACTGAGTGACGGTTGTAAGATACGGGTGAGTTTGCTGTCACGAAAATTCGTGTGGTCCTGCTGGGTTGGCTTACTGCTACCAAGTGATTCGACAACTCTAGAAAGAGCCAACAAACTTTTGTTTATATTTCCGCTCTCGGTAGCGAGACGCTTGCCACCAGAGCTCACTGCACGAGCACTTTCCGATCCCGCTAAGTCGACAAAATTAAGATATCCCACACGGACACGCTCCACGTCATTACTTGCCTCAGACGGCATTAATGATCCCAAAGGCATCTTCGATTCGATCACTAGTCTAAAAATCGAGTGGGATCGGCTACTGCGCTCGTTCATGCGAGTAACCCCCACTGCACGCTGCTTTTCGCCATCCCGTAGCGCCTGGAGTACGCCACGAGCGTCCGTGACGACACGTTCGGAGTTGTCTGTAAACACGCCTGTCACAGGGTGCTCGCGAATATGTACAATGGATCCTCGTCTCCTGCCAGTCGCAGCCGAGCCACTCGCCAGCAAATCTTTGACCGTTTCGTTGTAGACTTCCAAGTACGATACCCTCATAAAATACTCGACATCCGGCCGTCTTGCCATTTCATCAAAAAGATCCTTCACCGCCAATTGTACCAGCCCGTCACTGTCTTCAGGTCGTCTATCCTCTCCCGTTTCCACGTTTTGCGGCATTATTTTCCTGTTTCCTAGTCCTGTACCCTGCATTGTGTAGGTCTTGCCGCTACTAGTCTGCCCATAGGCAAAAATGGACCCGTGAATTCCATCCAATGCTGAGCGGACGATCGAGCTCGCCAGTCCGTCATAGATTGCTCGGGTAGAGTGTTGTGCGTCATAGACCTCGTCAAAAGCATAGACACCTCGACGCCGACCATTTTGCCCCGAGACAAAAGCCGCTTCAACTGTTCCAGTAGCTGCATGCACCGTCCACGCCGACTGAGTAGCTTGCTCTTTAGGAAATAGTGGACGAAATCGAACAGTAACGCGTACAGACTCCCGTCTGTCGGCCGCATTCTGTTGCCGAAGCAGTTGTAAATCGTCCACATCCAAGAGTTCAGAATTGTCCAAGTCACTAAGAGCGATGTTCGAAGCCCGTTCGAAGTGACGTACGTCGCTTTCAATGCTATCACTGCGACTGCGGCTACTGCATTGACTGTAGCAATAACTAAGACGCTGAGACGTCTGCGCTGGACGCAGTATAGACACCACGTCGCTATTTCGACGCTTCATTTAAACGACACAATGTAGTAGGCACAAAAACAATTCGAATTGGTCAATAGGCTGGGGGTGGAATGTATTTAACAATTGGCATGCATGGCGGTGTTATGGAGGAGCCAGAGCGTGTCACGACGCTATGATTTACCAACACGCTTCGCAAAAAATCACAGCAAGAATGGTACATTGCGATATACTATGGCCTTTTTGTGACAGCAATTATACCACCTATACGTTACTGATCTCCTCACAAATAGTGACCTGTCTGTCACCCCGCCCTGGCCGAGTCGTGGCTCCGAAAAACGGAAGAAACCGTAATCGTTTGCAACGTCGGTCCACATGAGAACCAAAGCGGTCTCCGATTCGAGATGGTATCACCTCGTGCATTTGGAGCGAGATGTTCCATTCTGGCCGCTCGAACTTTATACAGAACGGCTGGATGATAAAAATTTCTTCGATTTTGCCACCGCATTCAACACTTGATGTCTGTAATAGTTCATCTTTATACACAGCAAGAGCCGTTTCGCTAATCACAATCTGACCGCCTTGTCCCATCTCACTCATCTCGCGCGCTACCATTTCACTAAGCCCCAGATACGTCATCTTGCCTGTTGTTGGGTGTCGAGAACACACCAACCGCATATCACCGTTGTGTATGGCCATTCGAACTCGAAGGCCGTTGAAAAGCAATCGCGTCCAGACATCACATACCCGTGCTGCATTTTCGTGCTTAAGTAGTCCTGTTGGCCACTGGGCTTTGAGCAATTTTTCTTGGACGCTCACACACCACTCAATTGCCTCACGAACAGAGTGAAACGCCAGCTGAAAAGAATCACCGGCGGTTGTAACCTCATAGCCGCGATATCGTGGCAATTGTTGGCGCAACAGATCGTCGTGGATTGATTGCGCTTCACCCATTGTCTGGGGGCTTCCAGACCAAAGGCGACTAGATCCTTCAATATCGGTGACTACGAAAATTGGTCGAATAGGAGCTTCTACTATCACATTCATTGTAGCCAGATTGAGTTCACCGATAAAGTAGCCTCGTTCCAAAAGTTGTTCATACACCGAGTCAGGCATGAGAGGTCGAAGAGCTCGATAGCAGCACGTAACATTAATGCCAATGGCGACGGCAGTACCTGCGCCAGACAGGTAGTGCATGACCTGTGTAAAGCCGATATAATTCATCATGGGGTCATCAAAGGTGCGAGATAAGACTTGCACGATACAATATGGAAATACCAGCACACAGTAGACAACCACAAAAATCTTGATACGCCGGTGAAGAACCAGTAATGCCGGATCCCGAGCGCGCTTTTGGATCGAGATATAAATTGTGGCATATACGGGATAAAGCACAGAAACCCAAATGCCTGTGAGCAATATCCAGCAGGCAATACTTTGCAGTGGCTCTGCGTTGGAGTAAGACAGAAAGGCTGAGATAGCCACTAAAATTGCAAAGCACATTGCCCCTCCGTATGCACACAGGCAATACCGGCGAATAGTAGCGCTCTCGTTCTTGGGTCCACGATCCATTGACTTAATAATCAAACGCTTCATTTCATAAGCCAGCATCGTAACAAAAAATGCTGTACACAGCAATGCACAGTCTCCAATTAAAATGACCGTAACCACAAGCGATCTCAATATCTTTCCTTCCGAATAAGCTGTACTTGATAATTTTCTATTGCCGAGTGCGTTCTGGAGTCCGTCGAAATTTGCAAGAATGCTCACGTGGAGCAGTAAATGCGCGAGCGAATAGATAAGATACAGGCGACATATGGAGTACGTAATGTATTGCACGGCCGATTCACCAACCTTGACATGCTTAAACGCGAGCAAGAAAGTTGCGCTCGTCGTGGCTATGGCCGCGGCCAGCACGATCACGCAGGCTAAATTCCAGTCGTTATAGGTCCAAACATCCATTCATACGCAGTACGCGTTCGTTTTGGTTGTAAGCAATTCAGTTTCACTTCGCTTTGTTGAAGCGGGCCCACGAACGTCGCCGAGTAAAGTTTATTCGGATCAAAGAGTAAGATCAAAGACTTTCCATGGACAACGAAGCATTGACAGCACAGCGGATGGGTAGGACTCATAACGTTACGGTATGAACCCTCTTATCGTTGTTCTGTGCGACTTTGTATGGCCATGAAATAAGCAAATCCACGCCGCGAGGATAGCGTTTATCGTAGGTTGTGCTGCGACTTTGTCGACGACAAAGACGAAATTATATATATAATTATTGACTTAAATTCAAGATGAATCTATCTCGAGCTACAACGATTGCTGCAACACGCGCTTATTGCGATGATCCTGCAACAACCATTCCAGATCAAGTACAGCAGTGCCTTGTGTCCGCTTTGCTCGCTTCTTAAAGTTGTCTTGCTCGGTGCATATGACATTTAGTAGCTTCTGCCAGTCAATTTTTTTCCCAACGTGTCTAACGTTAGCTCGCTTTTGCTTGGCTTGGATCGTTAGTCGAAACGCATAAAGCCCTACCGTCCAAACCTGTGTCGGATAGTACACAGAATCAAATATTTGCGTTCAGAGGTCGTATTTCGAACCCTGCCGTACCTGGTCTTTCTGTGCCTCATACACGCGCTTCGACGATTGCGTGGCTGAAACTAACTCCGTATTTTTTAATTTTTGCTCCAAACTGCGGTGAATGCTCTTCGTCATTTTCGTAAAAATTCGATGCATGGCTCTGTAAAAGAAATGCATCTCTTTGTTTACGAACGGCAACATGTCGACGAGAACAAAAAAGCGATGAGCTATTATCAAGAGCATTTGGAAGAGATTGATGATGATAGAGTCGTGCGATTGCAGTTCGGGATCAAAATACAGTGCATGCCAGCGCTGTCTGACCGAAGAAATTACTTTGGTCACAAAGTACTTCCGAATTGCTTTTGTTTCGTTTATAGGAATGGATCCTTGCATCAATGAGCAGCCGAGTCTTGCATGAAAAAATAAGCCAGGGTATTAGTACTCAGGGATCGAATGCAATAAATCTTTACGAAGCTCACTTTTCATAGTTGACGTAAACTTGAAAATTCTTCAGCTCGATCAGCATTCCACACCATGCTAAATACTCCTTTGGCGATGATATTGCAGTCTGATTGTTCTCATTCTGTACTGCAAAATTTGTTTGGCTTTTGGCAACATTCACGAAACACCCGTAATCATGATGACCTTCCTGCATCACCTTTAAAAATTGATGCGCTCGATTTAAATCCGTTGTAATGAACATAAAATCGTCCGTGTATCGAAATAATTCTTCATGTTGACAGCAGGAAACCGATATTGGCTCGCATACTTTTGGGAAGCGCTTACGGAGTACATGTCGCTCAAAATGAGCATAGTAGATGTTGCATAATATCGTGGATATTACAGAACCTTGCGGAATGCCACACCGCTGAACAAATTCGTGGCCATTAATGTGGACAACATTTGTCGATAGATGCTCCTTTAACAAGCCGAGCGCTGTTGATTTTTTGAGATAGTCGTAGAGCACGCCATCTACAAGCATGGTGTTCTTTATCTTGCTTCGAGCTGCCACTTCATCAAAACCAAGTAATTCACCGGACGGGTATGCTGGACGTTCCAGCTTGAAGTAAAGGGAAGCAGATGGTAGCGTTTCGTCATGGTCTGCTAAAGTCAAGGGTGTCACTTGGTGGCCAACCCAATGCTTGCGAATTAAATACTCGTCCTCTTGCAGTGCTTTCTTGAGCATCTGATAAAGCTTTCGCGGTCGAATTGTATCAAAGCAGCGTTCGACATCAACAGTAACCCCATAAGCCATCGGGATATCACGGTAGTCGCTTCGTCGTTCTGCACAGCGCGAACATTGCGTTATTTGGCGAATTAGAGGCTTTAGCCGCGCGTGAATTTCGTCGATGTTTTGAACAGAGGCACCAACAAGGCGCTCCGGTTGTCGCTCCATCTCAAACGTCAAAACTCGATGAAGTGCTTCGAATGATTTATTGACTGAGACTTTAGTGTGTCCAATCGCATTGGATAGATTCATCAAGGGACGAATTCCACTACTTTTTGGAAGTAGCCTCATTCGCGAAGTTGCTAACTGGCGCTCACTACGCAAAGTTTGCGCGTTAAATGGTTGCAGTATCTCTCCATCCAAGTCATCAAGAGCAAGTATACTGCACCAGCAGACACTTTATAAGTTTGAAGTAGCACCAGCTCTACGGCATCATACATTATTACCTGATTATTCTCCATACCGGACGAAGGTAGTACATTACTTCTTTCGCCGTTCCTTCAGCTTCAGTAACATAAAACAAATTCCGCAGCACTGGAAAAACCAACGACGTGATGACCCAATATACTAATTCCTGCACGAGTTGACGGCGCTTAATGAGCTCGTTCGGTGAACTGAGTGCAAGATCCGACGGCCATTAGTTATAATGTTTCTAATTCAAACCATTTGTCTTGTATACCATAGTGTTTTTCCACTTCTTTGAGTGTTCATCCATTCAATCTTCGTTACCTGGAACTCTTGCGCACACTGCAGCCACATCTTGAGTCAACTGTCAAAGCGACCATTACTAAATAAAAAATACCTTTTTAAGTGACAAGACATCATGCTTTCGTGAAAAAATGACTTTATGCAGCATCGTCTTGATACACTTCCAATTTTTCTTCGTATCATTGCTTCCCCAAATATCTTTCGGTACAATGCTTGCCAAAAACTTGCGAATTAGCCGATATATCTTTTTTTTTGAAGTCGCAAAACCTGATAGTATTGAGATGTCTTCCTTGTGCTCTTGCAATTTTGGCGAAATATAGATGTCATAGGCATTTCGGCGATTCCTACCGCCATGAGCTTCGATCCTACATTTTTTTTGTACATGATTTGGCTCGTCCAGCTTCTTTTTCAAGAAGCGTGTTGATGCGTTCGATAGCAATTCAATAGCTTCCTCTCGTCGCTTGCGTTTACGATCAGCGTGTGAGGCTAAATCTTCAGATTGAGTAAGGTATCCATCTTCGACAGCTTTGCGTTGGATTGACAGGATCATAGGCTGTGGAGACGTCATTGTGCGAGCATCCCACTCTGCTGTTTTACGCTTAATTTTTGGATTATCCGTCATAAATTTACGAAAACCAGCATTAACTGGGACTAATTCTTTTGCGAGCTTTTCAACTGGACAGACTTTAAATTTCGACACCATCGTTTGAATCGTAGGAATAAGATTGATCAAGCGCTTCGACAGCCGCTTTTGGCTTGCAAATTTGGGAAAGATCATTCGGAGGATTCGACAAGCTTCAGTGCGACTTATTAAACCACTTCTTTCGGATGCCTTTACTAGTATATTGGAGCTCGCAAATGCTCGGTTTCTTCGGTGAGCACGCGCGTACATAACAAAGTTGATCGACACTTTTTCTCGCTTTTCAATTGAGCAACACATCGTCTGATGTAATTCTTGACGCAAACTCTTTCCAGCGAGCTACACTCCATTTACACATCACATCAGCTTCAATTTGTGAAAAGCACACACAAAGTAAATACCTGCATGTACGAGTCAGGTGTCTCCTTAAGCTGCACAAATATGGTAAAATTTAGCAACAAGTGCATCATGAGATCATCACCTATAAGCTTGTGAACAGCACCCCAAAGTGGTTTCTTTAAAGCTGCTACCAACGTATTTGGATAATAGCATACAACATCATCCGATTGTGTCACTCGGTGGCCCGTAGCTCCAGGTGTTACCTCACGATACCCAAGCGTCAAAAGATTTGCATCTTCCCAATGCGTGGTGTGGTTGCGAGCTAGAAGCTGCCTAATGGCATGATGAACTAACTCGGTCTAAGTTCCAATATAAAAATTGTCATATTTTGATGTAAAGAAGCATTTAATGTAGATTGACTGCATTACATTCGAAATGCACGCCTTAGAGCTCCAAGGAGATCGAGGAAAAGCTTCCTCGGTTTTAATCGATGGCTGGATGAGGAATGTATGATCTAAGACAAAAGCGACGTCCTCGTTCAGCAATTGCGTAAGGTTCTCCATTAAAGTGTCATCTCCATAGGCAGCACAATTCTGAGCTGCACTGCAAGCGACTATATTTTAATTAAATGAGCTGAGTTGCTTCCATTAAGGCCCTCTCACCTCCGCAAATACGAGCGCAATGTCGCAGCTCTAGCAATCAGATCGTTCATTTCAAAGTTATACAAAAATCAGTCGGCCTTAAAAAAATATTTGTTGGATGGAAACACCTCTCCATACACGAGCACAGTCAGACGTCTCTCAATATAAAAGCACGGACACACTAGAAAGCGGTTTACATTCAATTCACAGCAAATACGAAAAGTAACAACAAGATTGCAATAATTTGTTCTTAAAGCATCATCAAATGATAAATCTCGAAAATGCGAATTATTTTAGCCTGTAGTATAAGACGCGTCATGCTCGCGTTCGAAAGGAACTTCCCGCAATAGCGGCCCGCAAACGAGGCTGTGTTTTTGCTGCTTCTTTTGACGCGACGCCAAAAACCCATTGCGTGCGAACTTTCTCGCGTACTTATCGAGACCTCGAGCACACGGGTTCCAGACAGTCATCTGAACAATTGATAAAACTGAAATATATGTTTAATTATATTGAGTAAGAATGATTCTTAAACTTACTTCATAATACACACTGCGCACGGGTGACCATTTCCGTGTCGTCACATGTAAAATACAAGCTTGTTGTGAGGTCACCCTCAATTACCTCGCTGTATCCGAAGGTTGGGTGTGTTAAAAGGCAAGCTTGAAGGTGATGAGCCCACAAAGTAGGATTGCCTGCTCTTGCTCTTCATCGAGCGGGTTCGTAATTATGTTGAGCTCAGGGTCTGGTGTCCTTATCCGCGGCACCACGTTCTAAGAACGGATTTGGGGCCCGACGAGATTCGTCCACACGACGAGGCGTGTGCTTTTTATATTCCAACCTCAAGAGGAAATGAAGCGAATGTTGCCACTCGGTGCCAACACTCTGATGGGGAAGGGTGTAATGGGGCACACTTCGGTTATTGAACTGTTGTTGTGGTACATTTGCTGTGGGTAAAACACTATTTCGTTCAATTTAAAATAATCACTGAAATCCCATTAATTTCTTTTAATATATGTGGTATCCACCAGATTTAAATCTGGCGATCGAACTCTATTTTAATTTAGCGAGGGTGAGATTTAAGATTATAAAGTTCAGTTCCCCTTTTGCTCTTACAGCGTCTAGTGCCTTTTGAGGCTTACGCATTTGTCTACGAGAAAAGAAACTTTCTAAGGTATATACTCCGGGCACTAGTTGCCACTTGGTTCTACAAACCCTAACCCCTAAATCACTTGAGCTCGGATTTGTAAAGCTATACCAGCTTCTACAATTCACAGAGTTGTTTAACCTATTACTTCTATAGAAGTAAGTGACTCTCTGAGTATATAAGTCTTCCTCTGACATAAGAAATGATTCCAGGGCTCAAGAGGAAATAAGTCAAGACAGGCGTGCAAAAAGGCCCCTTGAACAGCTGTGTCTGGACAGCGATGGTTGCGTTTCACCAACTCACGGCGTTGGCGAACCCCGTGTGCCCAAAAACGTGCGAAGCTGCGGGTTACCGTGGTCTGCACTCTGCAAAAAAAATATCGTTCCGCTCCTTCCATTTATGAGAGAGGCAGACAGTGCTCACGAGGAACCATAAAAACCACTTTCATCCCTTGATTCCGGCATCGTAATCGTCTTGCAACCGAAGAAACAGTCGGTGGCACTGCTGTGACGGTATCGCTCGAGCACGACTTGTGGCGCAACTCAAAAAAAGTACCTGGATCCTCATGAGGTGCTGCCGTGACACCTGTCTGATGCCCGTTAAGTTTACTCCAACAAGCGCGTGCCTTCAAACAGTCCCAAAAGATGTGAGCCAAAGACTCCCTAACGCCGTGACACCTCGGTGAACCACGACAACTATTGCCTTTCTGCCGACCCGCATAATAGAGGTTCAGTTGCTTAGAAGCAATCCGATAACACGTCAGAACCTGAATTCCACAAACCTATGTGCATGAATCCAAACCTGACAAGGAACTGATGCGCGGCTACCCGCTGCCACGAGTCCAAGCTAGCGAATCGCTAGCTGACGTTTGGGAAGCTTATAATCCGTCGAAAGACTGTCTGCCAGCTGGAATCATTCGCGACACGATCGGCCACCACCGAGGGAAACCTCTGGTAACGGGGATGAGCATAAAACACCACTTCCCTCGCCGCCGTAGAAGACCGACGGAGTACTCGCCAGCGTGGACTGGAGTCAGGTGGTTCTGTTATAAAAGACCACCAAACCCCATCAGTTCCCTGCTACAGGTGGACCTGACCGTCGGTGTAGCACCGGCGCGTCCCAATTATTTGTCCGCGTCGCACCGTTTACCAGTCATAGTCGAACTGAGATGGAGGCGCATGCCTCAGCGTTTAAGGAGACTCAACTGCTAAATCAGTCCAATGAGAAAGGAGGAAACACCATCAGAATCGCCGTTGCCCATCGCCGTAGTCTGGTGTGAAAGTGGTGAGTAAACGTGGTCCCGCTAGAAAAATGCGAATTATAAACGTGGTCGGTCCCGTCCGACGGATGTGCAGGCCGGTATGGAACAATCTTCCGTCGTGTCGTATTTGGAATTAAGCAATGGTAGTCCCAGGCTGTCCCGTATCCATTTGTTTTACTCCAGCCAAACGTCCCCCAAAATTGATGAATCGCGCGCAAGTGGAAAATTAGAAGAGATAATGCCTCCAGAAAAAAAGATGATGGAACGACAAACCCAGTCGATATCTTCCCTCCAGCTGCTGGCTCCTTGAAGCAAGGGTTTAATATGCGTAGTCTTCCGGCCTGGAGGTCAACCAAATGCTCTTCGTGGGGATCTAAATGCATGTCCAAGTCCCTCACAACCGATTCCTTAGACGGTCCGGCGAACCAGGCCGTCATTTCCCCCACCCGAGGCCTCTCGTGCAGGACCATCCCGAAAGTTGTAGGTCGACCCCAATAAACCCAGAAAAGTCACGAGCCGGAATATCTATCATTAGCTTGCGTGAGCCATTGTAGAGCATGTTACATCCTTTGTGTTCTAACCGCTACCTCGAATGAGGAGAGCCCGACTCCTCCGGCTTGGTTTAGGAGTGAAGAGAAGTCTGACATTGCCCCTATGACGTCCAGCCTGGGTAGAGGTATCCCGAGCCCAAAAAAAATGTTTGTACAAATTTTAAATTGATTTCCGTGCATTTCGGAAGATGAGAAATGGCTGCCGTAAATAGGATTGACGGCAGGACGATTGATATAAGCATCAATAACCTATGCTCCACATTGGTCGCAACTTTAACAGCCGTCAACAGGCGTCTTTGTAGCTTCCGAATTCGAAGCACCCAATTGCGGTGCTGTAAGTCCCCAGTACCAATCTCATACCCTAGATACCGCACCGTGTCAACCGGCTGTAGAACCGAGATGCCGCGTAAGTCCTTTAATCGCACTTAATAATTCAGAAATTCAGCTTGCTCTTGGCCTGCTGGGCTTGGAGACCAGAAAGGGCACCAAAGCGAGAAACGAGGCTGAGCGGTCCTAGCTGCCGCGCGTGCTCCAGGAATATCTTCAAGTCTAAAGAAACGCGTTGATCGCGTGTCGTGCCGACCGACAACCTGGCACTGGAAGCCCTGTCAAGTCGGGCGATTGCTGAACCGCAATACCTAGCAGCTCCATCACCAGTAGAACAAAAGCGGGGCAAGCTTACAACCTTGGCGAATACCGATCACAACGGGTATCGGATTGGACTGTTCCCATTGACAAGGAAAGTAGCCGTCGTGCTGATGGAGGCGAGCGATGAGCTATACATAGCGCTCCTCAAATTAAAATCGCCGCAAAGTCTCTTACATAAATTCTCTGTCTACGGTGTCGTACGCCTTGCCTTACGGAATTTGAGCAAAATAATAACTATGCTGTTGATAGCGTCCAGATCCTCCTCCCATAACGCTGTGACAAGCAGAGAAAGCATCATCTTCACCAATTTTAATATCTGCCTGCCGTGCACGAATCCTTGCTATGATTTCTCGTTTCGGTAGACCACGTTGCAAACGTGTCGCCCGAACTTTGGCAAAGATTTCGTAACTCGTTCGAAGTAAAGAGATGGGCCGATAATTCATCGCCTTTGCTAAATATGACCAGGGCCGCCAGAAATGAGGGCGGGGGATCCTCCCCTGCCAAAACTTGATTGCCAAGGCCTACCAAAGCAGGAACGCGAAGAGCGGCCGTATCCTTATAAAAGTTGTTGTTGCGGCCATTAGATTCCGCAGATTTGTGACGACTGAGACCGACGATGGCCGATAGGGGTCCGCCTCAGTAAAATCACACAGAGCGCCTGGTTGTCGGCCGAGGTACGATCCGCCCAGCTGGTATCCTAACGAAACTGTATACGGCGGATGGCAAGTCGGCGAGAGGCGCATTCCGATGGCTCGCGCTGAGTATTCGACCATTTCGACGCGAACTTATCTGCAATCGACATATTCCAGATGAAGGCCGGTCCGTGCTGATGCGAAATTATCGTGACCTTCTGATCGCGGCCCCAGTCTACGATTCGTCAGTGAGACAATCGTAGCAGGTATGTGATCCTGGCGAGCTGTTGTTTCAGACAAAAAAGATGTTCCTGTCGTGATTTGCTTCATATTACTGGTAATCCGCTGCGTTTGGGTAAGCAGCTGTTGTTTTCAGCGACGTCGCATAGTGTGCCGGAACTCGCCCGACGCTGCTATACCCTCTTGCTGACCCGTTGAATACACCGCTTACAATTGACCATCACCTCATCCCAAGTAGCAGGCTTTACCGCCTGATCAATTGCCATGTCATCCATAACGTCGACCAATTCTGCCACTACCCGGTCGGAGTGCGCAGTAGAAATTGGAGACACGGGGCACTGGAGGACTGGCGGTGGCGAGACTAAAATTGGAACTACGCACGCTAGCTGCATCCACAGTCCAAGACTGGGATCTTCAGAACTGGAACCCCTAAACCATCATTTGAGACGTACTCCTAACGAGGACAAATGACGGGGGCGTGCGACCGGTTTTCATTCCTACCGCTTCCCCACGCACGGCTGGGGTGGAACGCGTCATTGTGGGTCACGGGAAACAAGGCGATAGCGGCGGCGATCACTTCATCCTCACATCCATCAAAGGCACAGATGGTCACTGCGGTGCATGCACTGACTTATTTCAAGGCCCGCCCACCACCGTTTGGACGGGGGAGGGGGTAAAATGCAAATCAAATAGCACCTTTCATTGGGTCAACAGTAGCGGTGGCGACGGTAGCAGAGCAGCTTATCAGGCGCAGTTCTGGAATGGCTCATTTATGCTTAAGGGGACGACCTCTGTTTGACTCTCCATTTTGAAGCTATGTGCCCGAAAGGACCTCTACTGCACGACATCATCCACTGGTCTTGAACTGCTGAGAATAACGTGCTGGTCTCACCCCGCTCAAGCAATTTTTTGCTACGAATCGAGCACCCAACAACCGCAAGGCGCGTGGCTGAAATACGGCATAATGGGAATTATCTGAAAAGAAGCTCGTCAAGAGTGTTACTGGCGAACTTTGCTTTTTTACAGCTTCGGCTTCGATTGCGCTTGGTACTCACGCGCAAAATTTTGTTAACGGATCACACGCTGTTTCATAAGCAACCTAAAAACTTGGTCAATAAATCTCTAAGTTAACAGCTAAGCCCACTTTCGATGATGCTCAGAGATAGGGGAATAAGAAGTTTGGTCAATGTTTAAAGCCATACCTTTGACACGCTCAGACAGAGATTTATGATTAGGATTTCTAGTACAACCTAGGCGGGCTACTATGTAGCTTGCACTACTTTTCGCCAGAGAAAGGGCGGATGCTTACTGTGGCCTCGCGCTACTTTTTCTCGGGTGAAGGCGACATCTACAAGTTACACGCGCATTCTAGGCGGGCACTTCTTAGCTAAGTTAATAAATCGTTAGACCGTCTTCTCTACCTTGCTGCTAGAGAAAGGTAGAATGTTTGGCTTCTAGAAGAGCAAAAGCTCTATCCAGAAGCCAACGCAATCATTTGTTGAAACAGTGCGACTACTGATGTGACAGGGTGCGACTGTTGATAGGACAGGACATAACTGATGGTGAAACGAAGCGACCATTTGGGATGGGCAAGGTGATTTAAAGAATCCTACGCGGGAGAGATTGAAGGTAACGGACAGCAAAGGTAACGGACAGCGAAGGTAATTAAAGACACAACCTCGAATACATTTAGTTCTCAATTTACTTCCTACCTCTAAGCCCGTGTTCAACAGGTTATAAGCCCAAACGCAAACAACTCACCTACTCATCAGCACGCCTAGGCACGCGTTGCCGCTGAAACGGACGCAACCATTCCCAACGTGGTCGCTGACCCGTTCGTGCTGGATGAGGAGACGCGATCGATCCCGGGCTCGCCCGAGGCCCAAGATAGCGCGAGTTGTGTCTCCGATGCGAGCTCCGAGCGCATGGATAGACTTGAGGGACTCCTCGCAGGGTTGGCGCAGCAGCAAGTCCAGTTCATGAAAAACCAGCTGAAGGTGCAAGATCAAATGAGTCGCCGGGCTCAAGCTGCGCCTACAACACCCTACGAGCACCCATTCAATGGGTCAAGCGCGTTTACCGACTTTATACAAGCGCGTGATCATCGAATGAGGATGGGCTCGCTCGATGAGCCCATGCAGTAAGCACGCATGCCGCCACCTCACCAGCCGCCGCAACGAATGCGCGTGCCTCCCAATCAGCCGCCTCAACAAGATGAGCGGTATCAGCCGCCCGATCCGTCGCAACCTTTTGCGACACCAGACGGTTATGGATTGAAGATACCTAAGCCTCGAGACCTGGACTGGCATGGATTTGCTAAGTTCACGGGTAAGGAGACTTACCCAGGTGTGGGCGCCGACTTTAAAACATGAGGAATGCGTTTCCTGCAGCGTCTTGGCGCAGCAAAGATGATAAGCGGGGGTGATTGGCCGGAGGAGTTCAATATTCTTGCATTGAGCGGTAAGCTGAAAGGCCCAGCACTTAGCTACTACGAGAAGATGCTACCTGTATGGTCTGCTGTGTCGAATACACTTGAGGACGTCATGAACAGCATGCTGATGCTGTACATGACTCCTATACCATCTACGAAAGCGATTGAGCTCATGACGAGAGAAAAGGAGCACAGCAAGACATGGCCTGAGCATTACCAGTACCTGGTCTACGTGGCGGAGCGATCTGGCAACTCGGAGCAGAGTGTTTTGGAATGCCTTTGCAAGTCAGCGCCTGGACAAATCAAGACTGCAATGTTGACTAGGCTGAATGCGCATCGAACGGACTATCTAGTGCAAGCCGCTGAGCTTGTTGCATTTGCAATAGACTTCAATATCAGCATGGGGAAGCCGAAGGTCGAAGGAGGAAGCAGCCGAGCGGGACGAACAAGCCGCGAGCAGGGAGGTCAATGTCTTAAGGGCCCTAGAAGAGATCAAGTCGGGCGCGGAGGAAGATCTGTCGCTAGGGTGTCAAGTACCGAGACACGTACATGTTACGGATGCGGTGAGACTGGCCACATTAAAGTCAAATGCCCCAAGCAACGAAGTGGTGAAAATGCGACTTCAAACCGAGTCGCGTTAGCCATTGGTACTGGTACAAAAGCTGACTCCGACTCGTGGATATTGGACAGCGGGTCGAGCGAGCACCTTGCAAAAGATGTGAAAATGCTCAAGAATGCAATTGATTGTGATCAATCGTGCTCCGCGGCAAATAACACGATGGTTCGAGTGACCAAAAAGGGATCGACCGAGCTGAGGACGATTGTCAATGGAAAGGAGGTTATAGTTGACCTTAGCGAGGTTTATTATGCTGAGAACCTCGCTGATAATTTCATTAGCTATGGGATATTGGAAGAGCGTGGTGTGTTTCACGGGCGAGACGGCAATCAAAGCTATGTGGTGCGCCAGGATGATGGTATGAAGATATTCGAAGTGTTCCGCCGCCACAACGTCTTAAGAGTTGACGTAATGGATGAGATGACAAAGGAGGCGCGAGTTCAAGTTGTTAGCTCAGCCTTGCCACAAGGTTACGATGGAATTGATGAAGCTGTAATGAGTACAACACTAGTGGAGCTGCACCAGAGGCTTGGTCACCTTGGATATAACACTGTCGAGCGGATGGCTGACTCTATGGGATCGGGAATTCATTTTAAGGACCGATCCAGGTCGAATTGTCTTACTTGTGCGGAAGGCAAACAGAGCAGAAACAACCAGTCCAAGAAGGATACAGGCAAGAACGCACCGATTGACAAGCTTGGTGGCGTGATCGGCAGTGATATCAAGGGACCAATGACACCGCTAGGCCGGCGTGGTAATCGATACCTAATTAACTTCATCGACTACTCAACCAATTACGTCCGCGTGTTCGTGGCCAAGAACAAGATTGAGGCGACCAAGAACTTTAGTCATTTCCTGCTTTTTTTCGAGAAGAGATTTAATTGTTGAATCTATGTGCTGCGCACGGACGGTGGTAAGGAGTATGTTAATGTCGATCCGTTCTGCAAGTCAGCTGGTGTAAGGCGTCAAGTGAGTGAGGTTTCAAATCAAGCATCGAACGGAAAGGCTGAAAGGATGCACAGGACGATACTCAACATCGCAAGATGCATGCTGTTTGCGAGCGGACTCTCTTTGTTCTTTTGGGGGACGCCGTTGAGTACGCGGCTTATGTTTTGAACCGAAGCTCGTGTAGCGCCAACCCTAACGCCTTTCACCACTCGAAATGGTAACCGGAACGGTCCCGAACATGGCGGACATTGTTACATTGGGAGCTCCTGTTCAACGTACAGGGATCCCGGAAAGGAAATATGGAAGCCAAGATCTCAAGTTGGAATGATCGTTGGCAAGAATGATGAAATTAAGGGCTTCAAAGTCTATCTGCCGTAGGAGAAAATTGTGATAACGACTCAGCATATTCGAAATGTCGAGACATTCAAGAGCGCGCAGAACGCGCAGCTACAAAAACAGATTGAGCACGAAGATTTCATGCTGCGGCGCGCCAAAATGGATTGTGACGAAACCCCGAAGCGGAAGGAGCCTGCAAGGCCAAAGAAGAATGGTTAGATGGCAGATGAAAATTCGGTACCGAGAAACAACTCAATGAAGGTAATGTAGAGCCGCTGCCAGGGGATGGACGAACGCAAGCTCAGATGCGAACACGCAACATGGGTACCAAGCACGTGCCGGTATATGGTATGAAAATTATTACGATTAAGGACCCCAAGAACTTCCACGAGGCGATAAAAGACCCTCGAGTCAAGCATTGGAAGGAGGCAATGCGCACAGAGATTGACGCATTGGAGCAAAACGATACGTGGGAAGTGATACGTAAGCCGCGCAAAGCAAAGTTACTTCATATAAGTGGGTTTACAAGCTCAAGATGCACGCTGAAGGCGAGGCTGGAGGCGCGAGGAGATGAACAAGTAAATGGTGTCGATTACACCTATACTTTTTTTTCTCGGCCGTAATGGAAATGATTTCTGGCAAGGTGATTCTTGCAGTCTCAAGTATATAGGGAGTACCTGCGCAACATGGCGACGTGCCCAGCGCTTATGTCAAAGCTGACAAAGAAGAAGGCTTGGAGATACTCCTCCATATTCCGCAAGGTATGGAAATTGAGGCAAAGTTGTTGGACAAGTTTGGCGTGCAGGATAAGGGACATCTTGCACTGAAGATAAAGAAGGGCCTGTACGGACTTAAGCAGTCGGGACGGTTGTGGAACCTGATGCTCCACGACATACTACTGTCACTGGGTTTCTGTCAGTGCTATACGGACAGTTGCCTATACATCAAGGATGAAAGTGACGGTAAAACGCTCGTTGGCATCTACGTGGATGACGTCCTGGCCACGGCAACCAGTCCTCAGAAGGTCGAAAGTTCCTTTCATGACATGCAAGTGGTTGAGCTTAAGAACCTCGGTGTGGTGTCCAAGTTTCTTGGTATATTGTTTCATTACGATGACGATAATGGATTGAAACTCAACCAAGAAAATGTTATTGACGAGATGCTCGAGCGGTTTGGATTAGCCGAGTCGGCACCGGTCAGGGTGCCAATCGGCGGAAAGACGGAGACGACAAAGGTATGCTGCGACCTTCTGATGGAAAAGGCTCGCCGAACAGACCAACTGTACAGATTTTCCAGTCGCTAGTCGGAAGTCTGTTATGGAAAGCTCGATGCACGCGACCCGACATAGCATTTGCAGTGCACCGAGTAACTCGTCGTTCGCACGCGCTGAGTAAAGGCGATTGGCGTCTGGCCAAGAGGATTGCAAAATATCTTAAGGGCACTAAAAAACTGAATTTTATGATGAAGGGAGACAAGGACTCAATGAATGATGACGGCGCGCTAGTCAAGGCATACAGCGACGCCGACTACGCCGCAGACAGGACTGACTGAAAGTCGGTCAGCGGTGGTGTGTTCATGGTGGGCGGCATGGTTGTAGGCTGAATGTGTAAGAAACAGAAATGTGTTGATTGTCAACAATGGAAGCTGAGTAAGTAGCGGCTTCGCAAACAGCGGCTGAGATGATGGGCATCGTGGAATTGCTTAAGGAGATCAGCGTGCAGCTTCAGTCAGGTACGACTTTACACGTGATTACCAAGCAGCCATCGCTCAAATCAAGGGCGAGGACACATCTGGGCAAGCAAAGCACATCGATGTGCTTTACAAGTTTGTCAAAGATCTAGAGAAAAAGAAGGTGATGAAGGTGAAGTACTGTGAATCCAAGAAAATGCGTGCGGACATCCTGACCAAGACCCTCCCAGCGCCCCGACTCTGCGAGCTACGTGGACTGATGATGCTCAGTGGGTAAGCACACCCACATGGAAAGGAGTGTTGAAACAGTGCGACTACTGATGTGACAGGGTGCGACTTTTGATAGGACAGGACATAACTGATGGTGAAACGAAGCGACCATTTGGGATGGGCAAGGTGATTTAAAGAAACCTACGCAGGAGAGATTGAAGGTAACGGACAGCGAAGGTTATTAAAGACACAAGCTCAAATACATTTAGTTCTCAATTCACTTCCTACTTCTAAGCCCGTGTTCAACATCATTACATTACGTCAATTACTAAAACTTGAAGATGTCAAAGCAGGCTCTCCTGGGCCAACACTCCAAAGATTTCGTTTAAAAAATTGTCCGGAAAAAAGATTTAAAATCGTTTGCACATAATAATAGTTCGGAGATCCTTGCGATCATTCACAAACAAAATTTTATTCGGCTTTGAAGCCACTACCGATCCAATCGCGAGAATTCCGCTACTACAAACAGTAAATCATGCGACTTTTGTTGGTCCCCTTTTTATTGCACTGACTACAGATCGTCATAGCGCTATTGTTTGGCGCGACTCGACACATGTGCTTTAAAATCGTATACTGGGTTGTAGGTGAAACAGCTTGACAATTCACTTTAGCAGTGCGACATGAGATTTTGGCTTGGTATATACTATAAAATGAGACCTCTCTAATGACAACCTAATGAATATATTATTATTGGTGTCAATTTGATTTTCTAAAATACATTTTTGATTAAAATTTTACTTTACGTCCACCGTGTGACTGGTTTATACGTAACTTCAAGGAGGAAGCGTGCGAATCAAGTCAGTCTAAGTCATGTCAATTTTATATTTAACGGACTAAATCAACGCAAAGACCGTTTACTACTTGTTTATCTTCTCCAACATCTACCGAAACTCGATTGTAGGTCGACCGAAGCTTTAACGGGCTAGTTGCCTTAGTTACACACCCGTAAAGTATTCTTAACGTGTAATTGGGTATCCGTTACATAAATATTTATTCCTATAGCAGAAGTGAGCCGGGATAGCCACACCCCCGGCTTACACCCCTAAATAACTCGATATCGTCACATACCCGGCCTTATACAGTCTTGGACGTGGACGGTTATTTTAAATATTAATGGGATTATTGAAAAAAAGTACGTTTACTGCTATTTTGTGGCCGACTGCCAATTCATTATATGTTTTCAAGAGGACTCGGTGCTCATGGCGCAATGTGTTTACTACATGCAGTTATACTAGTTTTGAAGCTTTTTTCACAACTCATTATCTACCGCTGGTGCAAATCAAGATTCTGCCTTTGCTTTCCACGCGAGAAGCTGCTTGCTAAGCAAAAATTATCGCGAGGTACAACTCTCGTCAGACCAGATCCTATAACCTGAGTAGCAAGGTCGAGGAGATTTGCCGCAATGAAGGCATTAGCCAGCGTATATTTAGTCGTTATTTCTGGTTGACGACACGTGCCGCTTGTTGTGATCTTTTTTGATACAGTCCCCGCATCTTCGTTTTTGTAGCCCTTGCCCCGTCCTTTCAATGTACTCAATGCTGACGAATTGCGTTTGGTATTCTTTGATCCTTTTGGCCGTCCACGTGTAGCCACTAAGGCCGGATTATTTATCGATGTGCTGAAATAGATGCGAGGTTATTGAGATCTTACTCCAGGTAGCGTTGCCTGTGCGGAGACAAGCCTGAATGATGCTCTTACACCTTGGCTATTATGTCGAAAAAACTTATTTTATCGTGCAGTTATCGCATGGTGCAGGGTGGGGCTTTAGGCTTGTTAAGCCACCACACCAGTGCTGGTGAGAATGATCTTTCTGCAATGTTAATTCCATTTTTCGCAGCTTTCGAATTGTATGGGAGCACGGCAATCCTTTGGTGTTCCATTGCACCCACCATTGTACTCCATTGATATAGCCTTTTGGGACTGCACAGGAGGCGGATGACAATGTGAGAACGATCGATGCAACTATTTGACTGATTCGTTGACGCTGCTGTTGAGCTGCCAGAACTAATTTCTCATCAACTGTTGCCAAGTCGCCCGTTGAGACTGCGATCCACTTTTTTAGAGTTGCATGTCCACCTTCAACGCGAGATGACTACATCCCTAAATTTTTCAATTTTTTTGTCCACGCAAGAATGATTTTTTCTTTGTGCACAATCCATGTTGATGGCAAATATGCATAGCCAGTCTCATTAATTGCCTCCTTGAGGAGCGTCCAGTTATCTTTGAATTCCGTTGAGTGGCTGAGTGATACAGCTCGCACTACTTTGTGTAAAAAATCCAGTCTTCATCCTTTGAGAGTGCTTTTTGGTATTTGTCAGCATGTTCTTATTAATATGCCATATGCAATTAATATTCTTTACATAAGGATGAATCAGTGAAATTGCTGCCATCAATGCCAATTCTCTGTCAGTAACATTGTAGCGATGCATACCCTGGAATGAACGCAAAAATATTTTACACTGCAAACGGGGGGTGGCAATATCTTTCCTATTGTAATTTTTTGTTTGTTTCCTTAGGGATGTGGCTATACCGAAAGGGTTGTGTGGCTAGTCCACTTTCCTAAAATAATGATACATACTTTTTCATTTATAGAAAATAAATGAAGAAGTACAAAATTATTGTCTTTTATTCATTTAGACTTCATAGTTCCAATATTACCAAATTTGGTAATATCAACGCAGTTAGACATTTAATTCTATTGATTGGTTGATTTAAGTTAAACTAAACACCGCCAATCGCTACAAGACACGATTACGCTGTGGCAAGGAGACGCATTGTTAGTAATTAATATATTTAAGCCAGTAGATAGAAGATCGTTACGAAAAAAACTGATGTATGAATACAGTTATATTTTTTCCTATGCTGGAACCTTAGTTTTAACCCTTAGTAGCTAAGACTTCTTAGCTACTAAGAACCTTTCTCTGCACGTCGTGTACGTGAAGTAATCGAGGCACCCTACCTCCACTGTAACCAGTGTAGGTTGACTGCACTAGGTGTTCCGTTACATGACGAGAAGATCAATTACTTCATGTAAAGTAGATTGACCTGTCACTCGGGCGAGGTTCAGATTGTGATGTATGTGATACCCATTGGTGCATTCACATAGAAAGGGATGATGTCTAGCGTCATCCGCGAGCTGAGGCATTCAAAACAATACGCTCGCCATGTAGAGATGGACGTCTACAGAGATGGCATCTAATCATTGGGTAAATAGGTTTATGTTGCATTCTATTATTTATGAATCAGTCTTAAGACTTAGATAACAAATGCGCACGAGAAGACGGGCAACAACTTCCGTGACGACAATTGTTCTAAGGTACAAGCTTGTTGGGCGGGGTCGCCTTAGGCGCCCACCAACTACATCATTGAGCGTGTGAGAAGACGGTCAAACCGCTTCCTCGCTGTGCTTGAAGGTGTGTACTTTGTAGAACGAGGTTGCATAAGAAGCGCCCGCCTACAATTGGTAACACTAGTAGTCCTTCCGACGACCCGCCTCTCTGAGCGTGTGTGTGAGGATGAGCCTCAATATCGATTGTGTTCATTTCCCTTACCTCTCCGAACATCATCGGGAGGTGGCTTTGCACTTGGCGCAGGGACTTAGTGGGCAAGGTTTGGCCAGGCTCTTGGGCAGTCCTCCTGAGCAACATGTTGCTCAGTTGGAGATGTTTGATGTGTTTTTGCTCGGACAGCAAATGGCCGCGTCCAAGGCAAATAGCCATGCTGCGGCGGAGTCCGTCCTAAAGACTCATGAGCAGGCTTGAAACAAGGCTATCAACAGGACTTTTGAGATGCTGTCCGCCGGGCCGTATCAGCCGAGAACCGTTCGGGTAGACCCGCCTAAGTTCAATGGGACTGCAGCGCACACGATTGTTCACTGTCTGTTAGCCGTGGAACAACGCGGTGTGGCGCAGCTCAATGAGGACGACACCCGGATGGTATGTCCCACTTATGCGGTAAAACCTTAGAGTGGGCTTCATCGGCGCTTATGGCGGACGGTAAGGCGTTCCCTTTATGAGCGTCTTTATGACAAAGATTTACGCCATGTGTCAAGCGACCGAACATCGAAGTGTTGCTTCAGGCGCGCATCTTTGGAGCGCGACAGGCAAAGCGATACCTAAAAGAATATGTGTAGGAGATGCGCTTGTAGTCGGCATCCATTACTGTGGGTAACGCGTTGGGTGCCTATGTTCATGAACGGACTGCGGCACAACAGGCTCTTTTTAAGAAAGTGCCGTCAACGATGGAGAAGCAATCCAATTGCCTTAGTCGAGGAGCAAATCTTCAACAGTGCCTTGGCGACAAATTGGTTTAAGCCGTTGGCCGAAAGGTTGGATGCCACTTGGGTAATGCAGACGTAGTTTGTTACAAGTGCGGCATGCGCGCTCATATGCTACACGCTGCTATGCCATAATCCCTGCTGGTGCTAAGACGCCCAGCAAGAGGACAACCTACCCGAAGTGTGATGGCAATAACCAGCGTGCAAGAAGCATTTGTTCTTCATCGACCACTGAGAGCTCGGGAAATGCCGGAGCGCAGTAGCGGCGGGGGGGGGGCTACTGGCGCGGATTCTGTAGCATCCCCAGTTCAGAAATATCGAACAAATGGGTAGCATAGTCCCTAAGGTTCTGAAATGTCGGACCTCGAATCTGCTGGTCTAAAGCGCTCGGGTACGACGCTGTGATCATGTGATGCCCCTTCTCGTAGATTCGGGTGCATCACAGATTTTTTTGCGAAACTCGCGGCTCTTTTACAGGAACAGCGCTGTATAATTCGCTTTGCCAGAATGGCAAGCGAGAAGAGGCGACCGTTCGTTTAGCGAGAGGCAAATCTGAGGTATTTCAAGTTGAACTTGCCTTCAGCTTTAGTGATGTCTTCTGTAAAAAGATGTTCACGGTGCTAGGCATGGAGAGTCTATATGACCTCGTCCTAGGTATGCCATCGTTGGCAAAACATTAATTATAAATAGACTGGCATACACGCACAGTTGGTAACTCTACGCACGAAACTGAAAATGATGTGATCCTACGAAAGGCCTATGCAACTGATATCGTGTTTAACATAGTCGAGAGCGTGTTGACGGCATGTCAAACATCACCAGGTACTATACAAAGCTTAGAGCCTGTTGTAAGGAAAAGTGACAGGAATTCAGGTGACTCAAGGTACTAACCAGCTCAAAGAGACTGGTATAGTGATAACGATGCGTCCGATGGTCCTGCACATAGCCTAGGGACCGTGGCATTTGATAGAGAGTTGACAGGAAGTCACGCGTTGCAAGAAACGGCACAGAGCCTAGAGCCTGATGTGGTACGTTAGTCGAGAGAGTAACTGCACCCATTTCTAGGTCAAAGGTTGTGATCACTCTCAATACGAGTACTAGACACACAAAGACGATCTAAAGCACCTCGAAACGAGTAAGTTTCGTCCTGGTCCCAGAGGACGGACCTCCGAACGAGATATTCGAGGTCATCCGCAGTTGAGATGCTCCAGCACGTCTTGGGGATCTGCCGAGAAAATAGCAAATCTTTCAGAGATAACGTAGGATCTGTTCTGTCCGATTTTAAAAGAAGAAAACATCCACGAGGTAGTCGCACCAGCTCCAGAAGAAAACTTGGTGGTTTGTTGCTCGTCGTTCACAATGGACGAGAGTGTTTTGGAAACCGAGACCCTTTCTCCCAACAAGTGCCGAGCCGCTTGCCGGCGGTAGGTGCATCAGGTCCTTTTTTTAAAAAAAAAAGGCCTGTCGCGAAGGACCGTGCTGCAGTCCGTTCATGTAACGAGGCACCTTTCACTAGTACTGGTAAGTATTAATTGACCTTACACTAATTACAGTGTAGTTTAGGTGCCTCGAAACTTCACGTACTTAGGGGTCCAGAGGAAGGCTATTAAGTAGCTACGGGTCTTAAGCTACTATAGGTAATTTAAAGGGTCATAATGAGGGAGAAATACAACTATGTTACTATAATTGATTTTCTACGTAACGATCTTCTATCTACTACCGAACTTATTTTATCAATATCTAACTAAGTATGGCGCCTCCTTGCGCATCGCACAATCGTGCCTTGTAACGATTGGCGGGGTTGATTTCAACTTAGATCAACCAATCAACAGATTAATCTCTTGTTGCATCAATGATATCAAATTTGGTATTATTGGAGCTATTTAAGTCAAAATTGATCAAGATAATAATTTTGTATTTCATTACTTATTTCCTCTGATAGGAAATAATACTTATGTAACGGAAAATCCCGTTACACGAGCCCCCATAACCAATAGTCACTAAAGTGATTGATGTAGGGTTCTTTCTCTGTAATTAGCATTACTGATTTTAATCAAAATATCAATTTATTTGCAGTATGATTTAAATCAAAAACTGATTGTATTTGCATTCTTGATTTCGACCAAAATCAAGATGGCGACAATCATGTCTGCGCGCGTGGGCTGTGAGGCCGCTAAGCTGGCAGCTGCACGGATCAGTGTAGCTGTTAGTAAGGCAAATGTTTCAGTAGACGCTAATGCGTCTACTGCGGGGGGGGTATGTCACCTCCTACTCACATTGTAGATGACATTGCAGGTGACGGGGAGACAAGTCACCTGCTACACCAATTGTAGGTGTCTAGTCCAAGTCACCGGCATCGCCGGACTTAGTGGCGACTGAGAAGGCCGCCGGATCACCCCGGGCCGAGTCCGTTTAACCTTTGGGATCTAACGTGACTAATGACGAGGTTGTTCGACTCGTCGGACCTCTTTGGTGGGAATTCATCATCAGATGACTGCAAGGGCGATGACCACTCTGGTGACGTTAGGATGCGTCATTGAGAACTACGTGGTCGCAAATGTAAGGATGTCGGACCTCTTTGGTGGGGAGTCATCATCAGATGACTCCAAGGGCGATGACCACTCTGGTGACGTTATGATGCGTCATTAGGAACTACGTGGTCGCGAAATTTAGGATGCGTCATTAAAAACTACGTGGTCGCAAAAGTAAGAGTGCTGCTGGTGATGCTAGATTGCATCACCAGAAAAGGAGTGAATCTAGGGATCGCTCCCAGGGCTAAGTTAAAGTTGACATTAACATGAGCCAACAGGAGAGATACGTTGCGATTCGCTCCTGAAAAGAGGCCTTGGTTATCCTCGAAGAGAAACCTCATTCGTTGGTCTGGTATGACTAACAATTAATATAATATTCCGTTATTCGACTCATCCAGGTTTCCCAAGCCTGGTGAGGATGAAACAGAATTCTTGATCGATGCCTTTACCGGCATCGGTGGTGCACTTGCAAACGGACAGAGCATGTCAAGCTTTTGTTCCGAGCTTGGACAGCCTTTGTATAGAATGTACAGAACATAGGCCGTCAGGTCTGGCTTGACAAGCTAAATTATTTCCGTGAACAAATTCGAGAAACGGACCGTGGTCGGTGCACGCTTTAAGTTGCACCGTTTGGCTTGAGAGGCAGGGATTCCTTGTCTCTCGTGGGGGGACTCATGCCCATGCTGTTGTAAGGGTTCAGGTCATGCCCCTATAGAAGCATATTCCCCAAAGATTCCTATTAGAGGACTCTCATCTCTCACGAGATGCGTCAAGGGATTGAGAAGCTCTAATTCTTTTACGAGCGCGGGAAGCGCTCGTTCTCCGATGGACCTTTTGCTGAGGAGGATGGGTCTCGTCTTGCAGTACGACGAGACCCGGAGCGTCCAACATCAGTTGGGGACGAGGTTACTAGCTATCATGCGGGGGTGGATACCCTCACCAACGAACGAGATAACTCGTTCGAACCCCCTTTGCCTCACGGTGTTCAAAAAAATTTCAACAAGAAAGCGCTTCTCACCACCTAAATCCATCAATGGATGTAAAGGGGGAGGAAAGATCGAGTTCGCTTCGTTTGACGAGCCCAATTTAACATCGTGATTTGGATCAAAACCAAAAAAATAAGGGAGAATCTTGATCATGAGCGATCCAGTCGTCGCGCATTGACGGTAACGGTCGATAATGTTTCTCGTGACCAGTTGAAAAGTTGTGTACAGATTGCCACTGAACAACTGGCGAACGAAAGGACATCAGTTTCTTCAAAACGATCTGTTGGCAGCTCGTCAAAGATCTTTTTCTTAAACGGAAGAGTAAATTGTCTAATTCAAGTGAATCGGACCCTGTTCCGAGACAATAAGTCTTTGGCTTCGAACCATCAGGCTTTGTCGGATGCCCTTGACCGTTCCGGTGTAATCTGGAATCGGAGGAAGCCTCGTACTGCTAGTACGGGCAGAGACGCCAAACATAAAACATAGGATGCGTCCGCATACTACGAGGAGCTCGATCGTGTATGCATTGCCTTGGCGATGTAATACACGAAACGGGCCGATATACCTGGGCAGTAATTTATTACTGCCTACATTCGTCACTTCGTGCTCTGGAAGGTTTACGGTGAGCCTACCAAAGCGCGTAGTAACGAATTTCAATAAAAAATTTAAGTATATTTGCTCGTCCATTTTTGTCAAGTTTTGTTTCTGTCGATTCACCGCATCAGCTACGAAACCCTGTACGAAATGGACCACTGCTTCTCGTGCCAGCAGGAAATCACCTGCTGACTCCGTCTAATTTTTGTATTCAGTGCCACCGACTCGCACTGAGGAGATATTAATCTCTTGATTATTGAGAGTATTAACGTTCTCATTAACAGTATTGTTTTCGATGCTGGGTCTTTCAGCATCGTTGTCTAAGTCAGTAATAGCATTATTGTTATTACTGAGGTTATCCACTTCAATGTTGATTAGACCAGCATTGGCATCCTTCGCATTGACTTTAGTGCTAATGCGTGATGAGCAAGATCTAGAAGGTTCTTTGCTCGAGCGAGCCCCCCCCCACCTCAAATAGGAGTTACTCTCAAACAGAGAAAGTATATGTGGGTGGCGTAAGCCATCACGAAAAACGGTGTATGCTTTGTAGAAGCATGCACTGAATTGTTGATGGTAAATTTTACCATCGGCAAGAACTCGGCCGAACTCTTAAAAGGCAGACGTATCTGCGAAGCATCTCTTCGAGAATACTGTTTGCACGCTTTGTCTGACCATCTGTTTCAGGATGATTAGAAGTTGACATTATTAAATGTGCTCCAAGTGATTTGAACAATGTTTGCCAACATTTCGCCGTTAATCTACGGTCTCGATCTGAGATCAGTTCACGAGGTATACCATGGAGTCGAAATATCGTGCCAATAAAGATACGAGCACAGTCTTTGGCTGTGATCGACTCCGGAACTGCAATAAGATGTACCATTTGCTGAAGCGATCAACGAAAACAAGAATACCATTATTCTTATGTTCGTCTTCAGGAAATCCGAAGACGATGTCAATGGATACAGACTGCCAACACTCTGCCGGAACAGGCAGATGTTGTAACGGAGCACGGGATAAAGCACGAATCTTTACCCGTTGACAAACTTTGCAAGCACGTACGTACTTGCGGACAAACTCATACTAGCATGGCCAGTAGAAGTCGAATTGTCGTAAGACACGTCTTCTAACGTCCACGATGACCACTTATTGGTGCATCATGGCACTAATACATGATGCGATATCGCGAATCATTATGGGTAGGGATGACGACACGAGGTGTGTCGCCAGCAACGGCTGTGTAATACAGTGACACATTGCGCGTTGTGTATCGATCTGTTGAGGATCCATACAATTTCTACAATCCTTTAAGGATTGTTGGGATGGATTTCTAGGTAAACCATCAACTGTTTAAGAGCCTTGCCTTCTTGATAAGCTCTTCTTACGTCGTCAAATAATGATGACAAGGGAACACTTATTATGGGCTTCATGCTCACTGTTGATTTTGCAACAGCGGACTTTTCCTCACTGTTGATTTGCCAACCGGCTCAAAATCGGGCCGGTTCGAAAAGGCATCAGCGACGACATTAAGTCATCGTGGTTTGTATTCCACGAAAAAATATACTCCGGGGAGAAAGACAATTATCTCGGCATCTTTGCGAGAGGTGTGAACTGTTTACGGCCGTGCAATAAAGACGCATTGTCCGTAAATACAATAAACGGACTATCTCCCAATAAAGACCCTAAACTTAGCCAGTGCATAATTCATGTCAAGGAGTTCCCTGTTATGCACTGGATAGCTGCGTTCAGCTAGTTGAAGCTGACGCGATTGGGAACAGACGACGCGCACTGTGCCGTCTGTGTCATATTGCATTAACGCACAGCCGATTGCAACATTGCTGGCGTCACAGACCACTTGAAATGGTCTATCTTGGTCCACAATTGCCAGGATTGGCGATTGCATCAACCTTTGCTCGATACCCTATAGGAACGCTGACAATCAGATTTACATGACCACTTTACATATTTCTTCAACATAGAAGAAAGATGTACTGTCATTCCGGTGTAATTGCGTGAGTACTTGTGCAAGTACGCCGCTAAGCCGAGGAACTCTTAAAGTTCCTTTACATCGACTGGCACAGGCGAATCGGTGATCGCCTTGATCGTTTCCGGATCCGGGCGTACACGTGTTTACCCACGATGCACTCAAGAAGTGGTATTTTGCTTGCAGCAAATATTCACTTCTTAAGATTTGCGTACAACTTGTGCCTACGCATAAGCGTATGGCTCTGCTATGAATCAAGACATTAATCAAATAACTCGGTGGAAAATCCCGCAACAATTTTAAAAAATTAGAAACACATCTGTTAATTGTCGCAGGGGCATTCCTATGTCCCTGTGGCATGACTAGCCACTCCCGTAGTATACAGCTTGGGGTGCTTACTGCTGTGAGCGCGATATTCTGTACACGCATAAGGATCTGATAGAATTCATCCATCAGATCTATTGACGAAAAGGTAGTACTCTTTAACATACCATCAATATTGATTACGTCTTTTCGTGGTTTCGGCGTTTGAGCCGGTACCATTGCAGCGTTCAATTTATTGAATACATGTGCAATCCGCCATCCTCCTGTTGCTTTACGCACACAGAAGGTCGGAGAGCTATGTGGGGAATTGCCCGCTGCTAAGTGATCGGCAAAGAATTTGTCGATCGCCAATACTTGTTTACAAGGCAATGTCCGCTGCTTCATGACATGCTAGTCGGGATCTTACTTGAAAGTATGTTGGGTATTCACATTGAGGTCTTGTGCAATCATGCAAACGACCGACCCACAAGTGAGGCCATCGCACTCACTCATAGGTAATCAAAACGCTTGTGGACGCTCCAAGATGTTAATCAGTTGGCATCTGATGAACAAGAGACAGGCATCGTCACAGCTAGATGCTGCCAATTTATACATGACTCGTACTTTATGAGCCATAGTAATCCAAGGATGACATCAAATTTGACATCCAAAGCTAGTACGATGAGATTATCATCGTACTGTTTACCGGTAACGTGTATTGGACACCAACTACAAGTTTCTTTAATGTCAACGATGCGCCTGTTGCTAGGCGCACTGTCATCCTCGTTAGAGGAATATTGCGGGCAAAAACTTTGAGTCTGCGATCATCTAGCGATTGGCGTTAGATAATATTGTTCGACGCCCCGCAATCGACTAGGAGCTTAGTGACAAATTATTTGCCCCTATAATTTTCAGATTGATGAGGTTAACCTCATCCTCTGGCATAAGCGTGAAGGTCATGATCGAACTAATGAGTTCGGTCGTAGGCGGACCAGCCGTTCGCGCCATGCTGTACACTCTAGAACAGCATGCGGCCATAGCCGAGTTTATGCAACAAGAACTCGACGGGGCCCAAAAAAGAAGTAGCCTTGCACCACCAGTAAGGCTCTCAACACGCGGAGGGTTGCGAGAACAGGGTGCTCAACAATTGAAAATGTTGGACAGCAGCATTTACATGCTGCTAATGGGCTGACGCTTCCGCGCGGACCGAAAAGCTTAAAGATCGAAATCTCTATGTTTAAGGCAGTCGAAAGCGACTTCTTTTAAGATGGTTCGTCAAATTAGACGACGCCAAAGAAGCTCGCCGTATCAGTGATGATGCGACGAAAGTGAAATTTGGCATGTCCAACTTAGCCGGACGTGCCAAATCTTGGGTTGGGGCTCAAGCTTTACGACCCATTAGTTTTGGGTCGTATAATGTGTTTAGGACCCGACTCAGGCAAACATTTGATCCGCCAAGTGTCGAATATAGGGCTCGAGCCGAGCTCCTGGATTTGAAGCAAGGCAAGCTCTCTCCATTCAAGGTCACTCAAATGAGTAATTTCTTCACACATTGCGTGATAGCCTTCTTGAGGGGCTGAAAAGCCCCCTCCTTCTTCATCCAACATGTCCATATTGAATGGAACGTGCTAGGTCGTTCAACGGACTTCAAAGTGCTACCAGGTGTATCGGGACACCTTTCACTAGTACTGATAAGTAGTAATTAGACCCACACTCGGGTCTGGTTCACATTTGTGAACAACCCTTGTGTATGTGATGCATATGAGTGCATTCACAATAGGAGGGATGACGCCTAGCGTACTCTGGGAATAACAACTTTAGTTTTCAAATTCACATCCGTTACGCGAGGTATTTAGAAAGATTTGCTCGCAATACATATTAAGTGTTATCAATAGAGATGACATTTCGATTGGTAAATATAGGTATTTATATTTAATACGACTAAATATAAATCAGTGCGCACGAGGAGCCGGATTACCGCTCCCGTGACGACACTTAACAAGACTACTTAGTGCGTTGGGTGAGGTCGCTAACGCGCCAACCGCAACTACCTCACTGCACGCAAAAGAAGCTGGCTAAACTGAATCCTCGCTGTGCTAGGGTGTGTGTCTAATTAGAGCGTAGCCGCATTACGATGTGCCCGCCTACACTCTTCATTATAGCTTGCAATCGCTTAAAAATGATTTTCACTTCCAAGTTGTCTATTAATTGGCCTCTACAATTGAATCAGCAACACAATTTGGGCGCTTAGAAGGGTCGTTTTACAAACTGGTTACTTTAAGCTTATTTTCATTTGAACGTTATAGTTCACAATGTTGATGCTACATGCGTACTGTAGGCGGGCAGTCGTAATGCGGCCACGCTCTACTTAGACACACACCCTAGCACAGCGAGGAAGCGGTTTGCACCTGCTTCTCTTGCGTGTAGTGAGGTAGTTGTGGTGGGCGCGCAAGCGACCTCACCCAACACACTAAGTACTCTGGCTAAGTGTCGTCACGGGAGCGGTAATCCGTCTCCTCGTGCGCACTTACCAAGTAGGAAGTTGTTTTCAGCTGATTTATATTTGATAGAGATAAATACAAATACCTATTTTTACCAATTAAAATGTTATCTCTATAGATAACATTTAATAAGTATTGTGAGCGTATCTTTCTAGATACCTCGCGTAACGGATGACGCTAGCCTTCATCACGGATGACGCTGAGCGTCATCCCTCCTAATGTGAATGCACCCATGAGCATCACATACACAAGGGTTGGTCACAAATGTAAAAAACACCACACCCGAGTGTTGGGTCTAATTACTATTATTTAGTAAATGACCATCCCCTTAAGTAGACCAAGTATACTTAACGGGGACTGTGTAACATTAGGGCAACTTTAGCCCGTTACACCATCCCCCTCTTTAAGAACGAATTTTACATTTTTGAATATGTCAAAGAGGAGAGTGGAGCTGCGAGCAGCTTTACGCGCCGCTAGTTCACTTGATCACTCTAGCGCACGCGTTTCCATACACGGCGCCCAAGATGCCACCTAAAAGCGGCCACCTTGGTGGGTCGTCTGCGAAGACGCCCACACAACCTCGCACTAATCGCACGC